>NC_056733.1:643063882-643217217 GCF_019279795.1 Protopterus annectens
CTGAGGGTCTACTCTACAGAGGAGAGAGCTGAGGGTCTACACTACAGGGAAGCAAACTGAGGGCCTATTCCATGTCATTACAAGGAAGAACTGAGGGAAGCTATATTGAAGCAGACATCAGGGAAATCCTGGGTCATGATGTTTTACCAGAAGAACTTTGGAAAGTCTTAGGAAATGCCCTTGAGGACATTTGGCTAGACTTGATGAATTAAATATTGAAAGGTAAAGAATTAAATAGTGTAACGTGGGGAAGTTACGATGAGATAGAAACAATCAGTTATGAGGGTTATCCTAAAGGAAGAGAAAAATCCTGTTTTGCCAAAGTCATACAGACCAGTCTCTATACTTAATCATGACTACAACATTGTTCATAAGTATAATTGCCAAAAGGTTACCTAATGTGTTGCCAGTAATAATACACAAGGATCAGTCTGATTTTGTGGAGGGGCAAGAGACATGATAATACATTGAAAAATATAATGATTTTAGAGAATCTGAATAGGAAGCATAGTCCCTTATTATTTCTCAGTTTTGATAAGGTAAGATGAGATTTTATTTTTTACTTAATGAGTAATATGGGGTTTAGATATTCTTTTATTGTCTTGCTTCAGAAAATGTATGAGGGGTCTGGGGCATTTGTTAAGGTCTCTGGAGGATTACCAGAAGAATTCTAATTGTATAAAAGTACTAGGCAAGTGTGCCCATTATTCCCAATTTTATTTGCCTTGTATGTAAAGCCATTAGTTCAGCAGATAAGGTAAGCATCAATAAAAACATATAAATGAGTACAGGAAGAACTGACGTTCTTTTTATTTGTGGATGATGTAATGTTAACCCTTCTAGAGCAAATTCATAAGTTAGGCAAGCTCTTTTAAATCCTCTGGGAATTTAGTAGGGTCTCAAGATATACAATCAATATAGATAAAACAAAAGCTTTTTCAGTTAACTTATAGTACCCATATAGTCTTACAGTGTAATGTCTATTCTTGGACAGGGTGACTAAATTAAAATATCTGAGGATTTGGATAGGGGAGACAGTGGAAAAACATTAGATTTAACTTATGGCAGCATAATGAGGGTAACTGTATCCTTTCAAAAAGTGGAAGGGATTCAGTTTGGATATTGGTAAAAAAAAATACATACTTTGAATTGGCATGTTTTGGAGTGTATTTTGTACACTATACAGGCCCTGGGCTATCTGCTGAGTAAGACAATATTTCAGTTGCTGAGGTAACTAAGTTTATCTGAGAGGGCAAGCTTCCTAAAGTGGTGTGGCACAAACTGGAAGCTCCCAGGAAGAGTGGAGGCCTTTCAATACCAAATTTAGAATTGTACTGGGGCACAGTAGCTTTATCTCTGGTATACAAGCTAGAAAATATGAATTATTCCACCAAGTGGAAGGAGATGATTTTGGAAGTTTGTAAATCCAAAAGTGTATCTCATTAGGGGGAGCCACTACGGACCCCGGGAACTACCGCCCCATTAGCCTGACAAGCCTGGTCTGCAAGGCCATGGAACATATCATTGTGGAACTCATAAACAAAGACATTGGTAATCTCCAAACTCTGGACCCTACCCAGTTTGGATTTGTAAAAGGCAGATCATGTCTCCTAAACCTGATTGACTTCTTTGAAGCAGTCACCAAAGCCATAGATGAGGGTAAAATGGTTCACACAGCTTATCTAGATCTCGCCAAGGCTTTCGACACCATCCCCCACTCTGGAATTATAGATAAGCTCACTAAACTAGGTATAGATCCCTATGTCACAAGATGGATTGCCAACTGGCTCACGGACAGAACCTACACTGTGAAAGTAGTGGATTCCAAATCCGGCATCAGACCAGTGACAAGTGGAGTACCACAGGGTTCAGTCCTGGCGCCTCTCCTGTTTGATATCTACTTCTCTAAAGTGCAGGCCAGCACAGAAGGTCTTTGGCTAACAAAAGTTTGCAGATGACTGCAAACTAGGAGCCATAATCGAAACTCCTAACGATGTGGACAAACTACAAAAGGGCCTCACTGAGACAGATACCTGGTGTCAAAGCCATGGCCTGAAGCTCAATGCTAAAAAGTGTATTGTCATCGCCTTTGGTAAAAACTCTGTACCCATGAACTACCACATAGCTGGTAGTCTACTTAATGCTGAAAATGTGATAAGAGACCTTGGGACACAGGTGGACAGTAGTCTCTCCTTTTATAATCACATCGCCACAGTGGTCAGGAAATCCTTCTACGTGGCTCATCTCATCACAAAAGGATTCTCATCCAGAAAAAAAGTGGTCATTGTTCCCCTCTACTCATCACTCATTAGACCCATTATAGAGTACAACGCCCCTTTTGGTATGTACCTCACAAGACATCTACAACAACTGGAAATACCTCACAAAGATGATTACTGGCCTCAAACAGATGCCCTATGCAGACCATCTCAAAATACTACAGCTTTACTCCATCGCATATCACCTACTCAGGGCCGATCTCTGCCTAACATACAAAGCTATGTCAAACCCAGAGCTGTTGGACATGCTCCACTTAAAGAAATCCCAATCCCTCCGAGCTACACGCTCTAGGGACCTAAACCTTGTCACCACAATAAACAGAACATGCTGGAGGGATAGATTCCTGTCCCAGAGACTTCCCATACTCTGGAACAGACTACCTATCTATGTCAAACAGAGCTCCTCATTAGCACTCTTCAAGAAAAATCTTGATGATTGGATGGGAAATGGGAAATTCACCCCGGGGATCACTTCTGTGGCTCTGCTCGACAGGGGCACAGGAAAATAATTTTCTTGGGTGGCGAAAGCCAGGGTAAATTTTTTGGCTAGGCTTGTATGGGCCCTAGGGCCGATAGCCTAGTACCTACCTATGAACCTATCAGTCTATCTTAAAAAAGGACAAGGGAAAATGAAGGTAGAAGACTTAAGCAATACAGAAAGGGAGGTGTAGTGGTTCTCCCAATGTCTGGCATTACCAAATATGCAGACTATCCTGTTACCGACAGGCCACGAAAATGAGAAAAAAATTCATTCAGGAACAAGCTGCAGTGGAAAGCTTAAGGGCTATCACTGAGATATTGGTATCAAGTTATAAATGGTGACAGCATATTGACATGGCAACAGGCTAAAGACAAATTTAACTTTCCAGATCATTTACAGTGTAACCATGTAAGGGTGATTAGTGGATGAAACTATATCATGGTATCAACAGGAGAGAGGTAGAGATTTGGAATTTTTAACATTGATGAAATAGGTTACAGCAGAAAAAGGAAGGTTGTGTAAGCTGGTATCTCAGTAGTATAATACCTTAAATATAATTAACATGAATTGAAGAGAAATTGGGAAACAACTTTGGGTCAAAGTTTAAAATATGAGGGCATGGATGTATGGCATAGCACTAGTAAACACAGCAACTCAGTTGAGGAAATTTAAAATCTTTGGATGGAAATGCTTGCATAAATATTTCTATACCTTAGTCAGACTTAGGAAGATTCAAACTAATGACAATCCCAACTGTCGAATATGTGAATCTGAAGAACTAGGGAGTTGAGTCCATAATTTTTAAGCTTGTTAAAAGCTAAAGAAATATAAACACTCAGTTGAGGTACTTTTCAACAGAGTGATATGGAAAGACATTCAGCCAGATTCAATAAAGTCTACACAGTCCGTTTACACCATATACACATTGAGCTGCAACAACTTCAGCAGGATCAATAAGAGGAATGAGCACACGTCCCTCCACCAATGCCAATGTCACCACAGCCACACACAGGTGAGAAGTCAGAGGGGGAAGCAGCAGGTGCTGTGGGTGTAGACAAACACAAGTGTGCTCAATATGTCCTTGCATTGGCTAAGAGACAAAGCATAGCACACTCGCTCACCACCTAGGGACCTAAAGCCTTCCTCCTATGTACATATATATAGTAACTTTGATGCCAGGCAACCCTCACAACATTTACCTCTCCATGAAAAAGCTGTGTACTGCTTGCATCAGACAGAGTCATCCCTGAACTAAAACTGCTGGATTTACAAGCTAAATATTGAACCTGGAGTGTACTGTGTGGTAATATGAATGACTGGCATATCCATCCATTTTGTTACTTGGTAGTGTAAACATGTATATTTGTACAGAAATTACCTTAACATGCGACAGCAGTGACTTATTTGACTTATATGTGTCCATTGTTAAGTAGTAGGCCTCAGTAGTAATGGTCACTGCATGCCCTCAGTTTATCAGCATACATTTGTACTGGAACATCATTAAGGAGAGAAGTTAGAAAGTAATCATACACATTGTAGTTTCAGAGTTCACAACCTTCACAAGATCATTCACAATAAAGCTGGAAAATTTTGATGCTATCAACTGTCTAACTTTGTAAGACCAATTACCAGTTCAACATCACAAATGCAGATATACTAAGCACTGTCATCTATGCACCCCAAGCATCAGACACAAAGCTTATGTATCCTTGAATCCAAAAGATACAAAACAGGGATATGGCACAGTTATCACTTGCACAGGGTGATGGGGGCAGGAAGACTAGGCTGACACAAAAGGTCGGTGAGTGTGTAAGAAAGAGAAGCAGGTGAAATTGGTGTGCGAGTGTCTCCATGAACATAGACAAGCTCTGTGCTAGCTCCATATCTTGGTATGTCAGGTGTGAACCATGCATGGTAGAGATGGCAGTTCATCATGGTCATCCATCACCACGAGAAATGTCTCTGCCAGGAGTTGCACTGGCATGTTCACACACCCATGGTCAGACACACTCCTGCTACCTGAATGTGACTGATGTCTGCTGGATGAGCTCCCCTCATGGGTACACCCAGAACCATGACCCCATGGCCTGCCATGTCTGGGTGTGGGCAACTCACCCACTGATGGAGCAGTGGAAGTACTGGCACTAAATGAGTGTGATCAGGCATGGCCACATTGGCTAACACCAGATGATGTGGCTGACCTACGACCATAAGGATGCAGTCCCCCTCCCAGTAGATGTTCCATCACAGACACCGCTCATTCCAATATATCATTCATCCAATCCATTGAATTGGCAACACGGTGGAGGCAGTCATGCATCTACAACCCTAAGCATTTCTCTGGAGCACCTATGGGAATGTGCTTGTACCTCCATGACAGCCCTAAACATACACGGAGTGGCACGGGAACAGACACCTGGATCAAGTGGGGGATGGACGGCAGGCTTCCTCCAAGCACCTCTAACAATCCTCCTGCATGGCACCTCACCCAGACTATGGTCACAGCCATAGTCAACAGGCATTAAAGCCACAGTAACCACACTTTCCCGATCAATTGTCTCACCCTCCATCTGTCCAATACCTGTGGGCTCACTGGAATGGGCAGACATAGGCCTACTGGCTGTATCTGATGGAATTTCAGGGGATGGGTCTATGTCAACCTCAGTGTCAGATTCAACCTCTACACCCCCTGACTGTGCCTCTGTTTGGCCGCCATCATCAAAGTCTGCTGATACTCTGACATCAAGTGGTAGAAGTCCCACACTTCAACTGTTATTTGTGATAAGCAGCAAACACAGGAAAAAATAATACCTAAACTACTATACTCCAATATATACTAACAAAATAACAGTGCTGCCCTATTAGATAGTACAGCAATACACACAACAGTCCTGACATCAACATCGCACACTAAAATATTTCTTTGAATTGCTCATCAATACTGACATAAAAATGTTTGGCTTACCATGTACAAATGATGGTATCCTCTGCATGCCAGATGGTCCTGGAAGACGTTAAGCAAAAGGCAAGGACAACATCATCACAATTAACAGTAACACATATATATATATATATATATATATGTATGTATATATAATGTCCATCAACTATACTTTCAACAAGAACTTGGATGACAACTCCAACCTAAGCTAATCAATCAGAATGTGTTGTTAACTGCAGCAATCTTCAATCCCCCTTCAAAAAATACTGTGAAACTGAAGTAATATATCGATTTAAATTGTTTTACTATACAGCAGTACTCAACAACTGTGATACAAAAGCCTACCTAAAAGCTCTTCCTGGAACATGCTTGCTGTATCTGAAACAGTAGCACCAATGTCAAGGACATGCTGTTCTGCACTTTCCTAGGAGCTGTCTGGATTCCAGACAGTGGACAGGAACTCATTTGCTGTTATTGGTGGCTCTGTAGCAGGCCCTCCATCCAATCATGGCCCACTGCAGCTGCTTTCCTCCGTGCAGATGAGATTGTGTCAGTGGCCTATGGTGCACCTGGTCTTATGTCCTGCTGTGGCTACCCACTGCATTAACATCTGCGACAATCTGCTGCCAAATCTGCATTCTCACTGACATATCTCCACATCCCCTCTCAAGTAGGAAGGCACCATGTTGCCTAAAAGCATCAACAATGACCTGAGTCTCAGGGTCAGTAAAGGGTGGTTCTTGAGGATTGAGACACCTTGGCGGTATAATTCTAGGTGTCCTAAAAGGCGACAGAAGGATAATGCAGGCAAGTATCACATAACTACAAAATAACTGTTCCCAGATAAAACAGAAAAGGTAGTATTTTAGTATTACCCACTGGAGAAACAAAAAACAGTCTAAAGATTTGAAATACAGTCTGAATGCAAAAAAGGACAGTAACAATAGCAACATATCCTTGTTTATGCTATAACAGAAATGCAGCTTTGCTCCTCTCTAAAAGAACAAGCAAATTACACATTTTGCTAACAAACCATCTTTGAAATGCTGAAACTGCTATCAAATGTACTGTTCCTGAAACATGTCTACAGATTTAACACAGAACATTTCATTTTTTAACATTTCATTTTTTAAGGTATTGCCAATCATTTATACCTGTGAAATGCCCTGACAAACATGCCAATGCCATCAGTACACTTCTAACTAATGCATACAGATAAAAGTGTAAAAGCCTTTGCTAATCAAAATGTATATTAAAATATTACACAGATTTTTTCTTAATTACATTCCAGCATATGCAGTATGTAGCTGACAAAAATGCAAGCATACTTTCTCAAGTTCAATAATCCTCTGTGCAGATATATCCCAAAGTAATAGCCTCTTTTCTGTGTTCTCTACATAAGCAAGTCTCCTCATATTCTATTTTCCTAGCTACCCAGTTGCCTTTTCATGGTATAGATTCAGTGCTGCCAGCACGGCAAAGATGCAAATGAGGTGTGAACTCATTAGAATTGCTGAATCCCCAATACTTGGCTCCATATAGCAGATGTAAACATGTGAAGGCACTCCCTCAATGTTTGATTTTAATGGATTGCAACTATGAATGATTACTGGTTGGCAGAAGGAAAACACAACAGCACTGCAGGCTGCCCTACATCCAGTGGGTGTGTCAGGTTAGACTTACAAAGTGTTAGATGCAATTTTGCCAAGGTTGGAAGTGCAAGTAAGCAGCACACAATTCACAGGTTCTGTTTGTTAACACCCAACCTCCCCTTCATTTGTTGGCAACTGGATATGATATTATTGTCATTTAATATCCTCACACATTTTAAGGACAATGATATAGAATGACTTACAGACAGCATGTCTCAGATTACTGGTCAGATAAGAGAAGACTGACCAACAGAAAGGTAAGACAGAGTTGTATATTTGCAAACAATAGTCATAACTGGTTGTGTGATCACTTAGTGCACTACATCCAAAATAATAAATGTACAAATAACAGTTGTACGGTTTCATATTACTGTAGATGATGTTGCAGTTGGCTGTATGTATTATGATTTCAGTTCCTTGCTGCAAAGCTGCTTGAGGGGTAAAGAGGGATAAGGCACACTTCCTGTATTCTGAAGGTTCATTGAAGTGAGGGTTCAAATCCAGGCCTATGTAGAAATATCTCATGGGTACTAATATTTTCTAGTGAGTATGTCATAGACTGCCACAGATTGCTTTTCCTCATTTCAACTACCTGTCCCTTTTTTCTTTTCTTTATTTCCTTTTTTTTTATTTTTATTTTTTGTGTTTTTGGGTCAGTGTTTGCTCAATGCGTTGCTTAGCACAAACATGGGAAATGGAGAAAAATGAATATCAGATTTGGCTGTGCTTATCTTATTTGCATGAAGCATGGCAGTGGGTAAACTGGACTGGATGGCTACCCAGGAAGTAGACAGAACACCTGCAGAACACCTAAAACAGGGTGTCTGTAAAACAGCATAACAATAGATTGTTGCAATTTTTGTATTTCATTGTGCAACTGTTAGCACTGCACAGCATTTAGCAGGGTTCTTCAGCAGCTGCAGCCATTGAACACCTGTAGACAGGACTCAGACAGTTGATAACTGAAACAGAATACATTGTATTAATTCTGATGGGCACCGTTTAAACCCACTACGTAGTATTGTGCAGCGGTTAACACACAGACCTTAAGAATGGTTAGGAAATTAGGAAATTTCATGTAACTAGTCCTGTGGCAGCAGGTGTAAGTGTAGGGCTGGAGTACACAGGATCACAGGAGGTTACTAGGCTATTGGCCCTGAGGCCCTTATAAGCCTAGCTAACAGTTTAGCCCATGTTTAGACAAGTCAACACCCAATGCCCCTGTCCAGCAGGGATATGGGTGGAATCCCAGGGGTGTATTTTCTGTTTTCCAGCCAGTTATCCAGGTTGCGCTTAAAAAGGGGTAAAGAGGTACTCTGCTTGACGTGGAGAGGGAGTCTATTCCACAGATGGGGGGAGTCTTTGGGACACAAATCTGTCCCACCAACAAGTCCTGCTGATGTCACAGACCAGGTTGAGGCAGCTCGTGTGGGTTATTTGAGTGGTGCTTGGCTTGCAGATATACAGCAGTCCGATCAAGGAGCAGTCCATCATCACCTTGTATGCCAGACAGAGGTCACCTCTGGAGAGTCTTTATGAAACTGAATAGAGGGATAGGGCTTTTAGCCTATCTGTATACGGTAGATATTTGAGGCCCTGGATTCATCTGGTAAGGAACCTCTGTGGTCTCTCCAGCTGCTGCATGTGTTTTGTGAGGTACATGCCGAAAGGGGCATTGTACTCAATAATGGGCCTTATAAGGGAAGAATACAGGGATGTTATGACTTCCTTGTCCATGGATGAGATACCCTTACTTATGATGTGGGCCATGCCGAAGGCTTTCCGTACAACAGAAGCAACATGGTGGTCAGACGTCAGGTTGCTATCAACCGGGGTGTCCAGATGGTCTTGGCTTCTAGTACAGGGTGTGCAACCTATTTTTACAAGTGTGACAGTGCAGTTTATAGCAATGAACTGAAAAATAGGTTTGAATCCCACACTGTAAAATTACATTTTCCTCAGTGTATTAAGAAAAAAATATGTCATTTTTACATTTATGCCTTCAGTGCATGTCTGCAAATTTAACTCACCTAACAGTTACCTTCCAATATATATTTCCATCAGTAGACACCCCTCAAACTAAGGCCAAGTGTCAGATTAACCTTCCAGTTTCAATTATTTAATTCCTCCCTGCTTGGCACTGCTGCGCTCTGCTTAACATTGTGCAAATGTGGCTGGCATTGTTGCTTCGGTTTGCGCACTACCAGTAAAAGCGTTAATTGGAATTGGCGGGAAAGCATCAGTTTTCATTGCTCTAGTTCGGCTGGTAGACATGGCTGATGTTGGAGAGGAAGGTGCACAATTTAGGGCACAAAGGTGGGGTGTCCAAGAGTTCAAGATATCCTGGTAAAGCACCAAAGCCAAAGGCTTCTGTAGGGGGACTATTCTGGCTCCCAGTACAAGTCTGAGGAGTGGAATAGTTTGGCCCAGGCTGTGTCCAGTGCTACTGGTATCCCACACACTGAAAAGCAATGTAGACATCATTTTAATGACCTACACAGGAGAAAAAGGGATATTCTCAAGTGCTGGTTGCAGGAATTTGAGACTGCGGAGATCCCACAGCTGTTTAAGTATGACAATAAGAGAGTATTTTAGAAAGCTAAATATAGGCAAGACTGGTATGCATAATGCTCTTCTGTTCTTTGCTGTTCTTTCCCCAGCTCCCACCAAATGTGAGTTCAATTGACAGGCTCATGTTGCTCAACTGGAGAGACTGATGGAAGCAAGTGGTATGTATGCAGCAGAAGGAAAGTGTTACTGAACCACTAAAAGTTAGAATTTTTTTGGTCTTTTATAGAGTTGCATCAGATTGAGCATGTATATCCCAAAGCAAGTATGCATGCATTAGTCTGTAGCACAAACCAATTGTAAGAGTCCAATATTAGACTATACTCAGAGGTTGTGGGTTTTATATACCACAATTCCCAACCACACAATATTGTTATTTTTTCAATAATAATTTACATTAAATTAAAAACTCTACACCAGTGGCACAAATGCCCTGCTGTAAGCTGTAATCTGTACAACTGGAATACACATATGTGCAATATATGCACATTTCAAGGATTACTTTCAGCAATCTGTAGTATAGTGTTTATCTGTTAGGATGTATACTTAAATGTAATACTTCAGATAAAACAGTTGTATAATTGTGTTAATGCACAGTATGTCACATATGATGGTACTAGATTTCTCTCTTTTCTTCTCTTACCCCAAACCTTATCTCTCTTTTTATATTTTCTATTATGTGTCATCAAAATATCTCCATGTCATCTATGTGCACCACATCACTAAATGCTACACAGCACAGTGAGGTAGGCCAGCTCCAGTGGATCAGCCTGCCCTCACTCCACTGGCTCCAGCTCCAATGCCCAACACATCTGGAAGCCAACCTGGTAGCACTGCTGCCTCTGCTACTCCTGCACTACCTGTGCCCTCAGTCCCAGGTAGTACTGCTCTGGAAGCTGGTGCAGTGGTACCCTCCCAGAACAGTGATAGAGGTGGTGATTTTATCACCAACAGAGAGCTTCCAGGGATGGTGCATAGGGTTATGCACCACAACACTGGTGTACCCCTATGCTGAATGGGCAGGCTGCTCTCCCACGTGGTGCATAGGAGGAGGAGACATCAAGCATTCCAGCTGCCAGCAGAGTAAGGAGACCATGTTTACAGTCCAGTGGGTGAGGACTCGATTCTCACTGTTTTCAGTAATGTCCATTAGCCTACATTGTCCACTCCCTCACCCCCAATCATGGTGTCCCCAAACCGTTTGTGTCCATTACCATCCTCATCTCTTGTCTTGTTTGTTTGCATTTGCTTCCTCACCCACCCAATTTACCTGACCCAGACACACCTACATACCTTACCAGAAGTCCTCTCCTACCGAATTTTAAAAAATGGGCACCTGTCCCACAAAAAAAAAAAATCCCATACATAGTTCTCCATTTCACACAAGTGTCTTCCTGACATACTTGGTTCGGTCCAATTGGCTATACATGACTGTGTTGTTGTCACCCCCCTTTGTGGAGATGAGAGTCCAAGTTCAGTTAATATTCTGCACATATTTTCAGTTTACATTGTTAAAGAAGTGGACAGCTATGGTTTTTTCCTACCTCCCTCCTGTACATTCCTATATTGCTTTCCCTTTGGTCTTCCCCCTGCTTGATCCCCATTTCACCACCTTCCTATCTACCCCATTTTAGCACCTATAATCTAGTCAAAAAATAGAATCACACAGCACATAAGTACCAGAAAAAGCAGTGGATCCTTTCACTTTTTGGCCTCTGTGCAGAGTTTTGCATTGAGCACCAATGCACAGTGATGGTTAGCAGTGGTACAAGCTGCAGTTATCTCTGTGCAATGCCACTTAACCCTGCTGCGCTATGCCAACGCACAGCAACAAGTGTACTATAAATAATTCATGTCATTGCATTATCACTGTTTATTTAAAAGTATTAGATACACCTGGATTCGAACCCAGTATCATCTGGGCTCAAAAAGAAATGTGCCAATACATTTACACCTGCTGCCATAGAGTCAGTAAAGTAGCAAGTGTCTTTCATAGACTCAGTACTAACTCTCAGACCTTTCACAATGTGGCTTGCATTTGTACACTGCACAACTATGCACAAACATGGAAAGTACTGAAAATGTGTATCTCGTACGTACAAACACTTTGCCAACCAGAGTGCAAACCCACTGCTCACCTCATTATGGAAAAGTAAATATTATGCACTACTGATATTTACTTTCCATTTCTTGACTATGACATGGAAACATAAACTGAAGGCCCTATCTAACAATATTTCACAAATTTACAATACATCCATGTGTTGCCTCCCCTCAAGCAATGCAACCCTGGTGCCTCAGTACTTTTTCCACACATATATCATCTACACTACAGACATCAATAAAAAACGTTGTGTGATATGCAATGCACGTCAATCTGGTAATGTGCAGAACTAAAACTATTGACCCATAAGCCTAAAAAGCCTTAACTGCAAGGCTAGGGAAGGGATCAGCATGGACCTTATCTACAGGGACATAGGTGACCTTCGACACACTTGACCCAACCATTTTGGTTTTGTAAAGGGTAGCTCTTGCTTATTAAACATTGTGGACTTCTTTGACAAGGACCCCAAAGACCAGGGTGAGGGATAACAGGATATAACACTATGTTGATTTATCCAAGGCCTTTGACACTATCCCCCATTCAGGTATCACAGAGAAACTCTCTCATCTGGGGATTAGCCCATAGATTACTAGATGGATAGCCAACTAGCCCACCGACAGAATGCATACTGTCAAAGTTGGGGACTGCACCTCCACCACTAGACCACTTACTGGAATACCACAAAGATCTGTGCCGGGCCATCAACTGTTTGGAAACTATTCCTCTGAAGTCCAGACAAAGGTAGACGGCCTGTGACTTACCAAGTTTGCAGATGACTGTCAACTGAATGTAGTCATATAGAGTTCTTCCAATCCAACTATATTAACAAATTACAGAATGGGCTGACACAGACAAATTATTGATGCCAAACTCGGAGACTGAACTCTAAAACAATGCCTCATTACCCCCTTTGGCAATGAAGTACCCCTGCTAATTATGATATACTTAGCACCCCTCTAAGCTCAAACACAGTCTTGCAATACTTGGGAACACATGCTGATAGCAATCTACACTTCAATCATGTATCAATAGTGATGAGACATACATTCTACATTGCACACCTCATAAATAAGGCCATCACATCAAAGGCTAGGGAGCTCATAGCTCTGCTGTACTCTACCATTATCAGACCACTAATTGAGTACAATGCTCCCTTCTGTCTGTACCTCACCAGACACCTGCAGCAAAAGGAGATAACACAGAGCTTTATGACTGATGGACTTTAGGGCCTCCAAAACAAACATGGAAAGACTGAAAGACCTGTAACTGTACTCAGTATCATGCAGGCTGCTGAGAGGTGACCTATGCCTAATCAACATAGCAGCCTCAGACCCTGCGCTACTGGAAATGCTGGACATCTGCAAATCAAATGGGACAAGAATAACTTGCTCCAGGGATCTCAACCTAGCCTGTGATATAAAGAGAACATGCTAGGGAGGCAGATACAGCTCTCAGCGATTGACACTCCTCTGTAACATGCTTGCACTCCATGTGAAACAGTGCTACTCAATGACCTTATTCAAGCTCAACCTTGACAACTGGATGGGTGATTGCAAATCCACCCAAGTGGCACCTATGTCCCTCATGGACAGGGCTAATTGGTGCTGATCACAAAATCTCTCTGCTAACAACCATTTAACTATGCCCAATAATGGTACTTGTGTTTTTACATGATTACGCTTGTAAACATCCTAGGGCCATTAGGCTAGTAACCTCCTATGAACCTATGCAGGCCTCCCAACATCTTCTCTCCAACATGCCCTGCTTATGTCTTCCACTATAAGTTGATCTGCAGTCTTGTAAAAGTCAGACTTGTGCCATGGCGCCTGCGTAAAGTACTGAGTTCTGTAGTCTGTGTACTTAGGTAGGGGTTCTGTTCTCACTGCAGCCAAGTGTGTGTGTGTCTAGCCCAAAAAGTAGAAGTATTACTGCTCCTATCCCATGGATTGACAATATTTTGATAGTTGCATATGCCTACACATCCATTTCATGTAGGCCTCCCAACATCTTCTCTCCAACATGCCCTGCTGATGTCATCCACTATAAGTTGACCTACAGTCTTGTAAAAGTCAGACTTGTGCAGTGGTGTCTGTGTAAAGTACTGAGGTCTGTAGTTGGTGTACTTAGATAGGAAGGGGTTATATTCTCACTGCAGTCAACTGGGGTGTGTGTTTGTGCTCTGCTTGACATTACAGAGATCCTTTTAGACCAGCATGTGGGACACTATTACCATATTCTACTCAACAGACACTGCTGATGTCATCAGCTATATCTGCTTTGTGGATATGCACTATTCCCACCAGGGCAGGGTCAGAGACTGGCCTGGAGGCCAGGCAGAAGTCACCTAATCCTATACAATACAGATTACAGTGACATGGCTTTCAGTATATCCACATATATCATGGCATCTGTGCTTTCATGGTGAAAAAACCCTCTGGTCTCTCAAGCTGCTCCATGTGTCTGGTGAAGTATAAGCAAAACAGAGCATTATACACTACTAGTGTTCAGATGAGGTTTGAATGCAGTGCTGTCATACAATCCTAAGATCTGAATATGGTGTCATGTCTTACGATGTGCACAACATAGGTTTTCAATACCAGTGTGGACACTTGGTAGTTGAAGTTCAAATTGCTATCTACATGTGTTCCCAGTGCTTGTATCACTGGGTTTCAACATAGCAGGACTGTTGTCAATGCTGTAATTAGAATGGAATTCCACTTTTCAGAAGGACAAAATAAAGACACATTTCTACATTTATTTGTAGACAATGTGGCTTTGTCACCAATCATTTGTCTGTGTTAGCCCCTCCTGTAGTATGTTATCATAGGTGGACTCAATGACTGCACCCAGTATGCAAGAATCAAAAAATGCAGTAAGCCAAAGGCGATATACTTTAGCCTGAACTGTCAAGAAACAGATTCCAAACAGTAAAGGGCCAAGCCAGATCCCTGGGGTAAACCAATGGTGACAGTTCTACTGGTACAGGTTGATTCACTAACTTTCACGGTATGTGTTCTGTCAGTGAGCCAACTGGTTATCCATCTAGTGACATGAGGTTTAATCCCCAGCTGGGAGACTTTCTCAATGATCCCTCCTTGGGGATTGTGTTCAAACCCTATGCCATGAGGATAACCAGTATGCGCTGTCTTATCTACATCCAGGCCTATCACATAGAATCAATGACCTGTGACGACATCACAGATCGCCTATCACACGCCTCATCACATACACCTTCCTGACCCAGTTTAATACACACTTCAACACAACCTCTAAATAGACTATGTTGCTGTAGAAGAGTGTTTTCAACATGCATCCATTTGAGCTGGGAGGGGGGACAGCACCCAATGCATTCATGTATAGATACAGCCTGACTCTCCTCATCCACGAGTTAGACCAAAATATCATCATGGACCTTTTCTAAATGGACAATAGTGATATCATGGCTGTGTGCAACACACCTGTGGGAGTTGTTAATGCTACATCATGTCCGTTACATCTGTTAGATGTCATCAAAGAGATCATCGAGGGCATGCATGATGACAACATTATTATCCTTTTGAACTTGACAGGCCCAAGGCATTTGACACAAATCCATACTGAGGTATTCACTCAACACTGTCAGATGTGACCATATACACCCATATTACCAAGTGGGCAGACTAGTGTATCACATACATGGCATCTAAATATGTTGACAGGTGTGAAGTGATCTATATCTCAGGTCCAGTGATCAGGTCCCTACATTAGGGCTGTCTGCTAGGCCCTTTCCTGTCCATTATTTAAGTAGTGTACATCACAGACATACACATCCTACATCCAAACAGCTGCCTGAATGACTACAGATTGTGGGCAAACATTGACTCTGTGATGATATGGGCTAGGGCTAGTGACAGCATAGCCAGCTGGAGTTCTGTAAGAATGATATGTCCTTTGAATATCAAACTGATTTATACAAGATGCTGGTGTTACAAATGCATTAGAACTGTATGGAATTTGAATATCAAACTGATTTGCACAAATGCTTAGGTTACAAATGTATTAGAACTGTATGGCATTTGAAAATCAAAAAATGTATTTGTAAAGTTGCTAGTGTTAAAAAATATATCAACAGTGGGTCATGCTGGACAGAGAAGGAATGTAGACGTGAGACTGTATGTATATATCTTAGCAAAGGACACTGGAAGAAAAGGGGTTAAGCAGCTAGCTTACTTCTTACTTTAAGAAAAATACTGTTATTTGGACCACCTGTTGGCCCATAAAAGTGCTTATCTCACAGATCTGAAAAGGGCCAGAGATGACATGCCTGGAAGAAGCTTTTGTTCATTATCTCAGTAAAAAGAGGGGAAGCCCAGGCACTGCCATAAACATTAGCAACACTTTACATATGCATCTCATCACATCTATGCTAATATCCTGTCTCGAGCTTCAAAAGGGGGGCATAAAACCAACTATACTGGAAGTAGTGAGTACAGTAACAGAGGTAAAACAACTGGAATTGAGATCTTTAGAAAAGGGTAGGAGAAAACTACATAGGAAAAAAATGGGAATTGTGGGAACAATATATACAAGGGAGGAAAGAGGTCTAAAAGGCATCAGGACTTAAATGAGCTATGTAATGTTTGAGTGAGAAAGATTGGGTAGATTATAAGTGATGTATGGTGTTTGCAACTGGGTGTTATGTCAGTATGGTTTGTGATGTAAAATGCTTGCAACTAGGATTTTGTTGGTGTGGTTTGTTTTCATTTATATGAATGTATGATTGCCTTTGTAGTACTGATGGTTTAATAAAGATGTTTCTTGATTAAAAAAAAAAGTTTCAAAGGGGAATAGTGCGAGAACCTAGAATCAGGTGACCAGATAAGGTCATTCTGCCAGCCATCATGGAAATTCTGGATATTATAAAATAAATCTCTCAGTATTGAGTACTCTGTCTTGGGCCAGACAACAAGAAGGACCATTCACCAAATCATCTGCCTTGCTCTGTTAAATAAATAGGGAATAGTAATTCTCCTAGATTCAGTCAGGAAAATATAGTGAAGCTTAGTTTAGACATTGTTTTTCTTTATTTGTCTGAGTCTGTCCATGAATGTTATTTTCAACATTTCCTGTAATTTGAACTCTGTGGTTTGCTGTAAATATATATTCAGTATTTTCATGTTCTTTTATTATTTAATATATTTAAAACTTTTATTGTGACTGGTCCTTTTAGAAAGTATTTAATTTTTGTGAGTTCTTATATTTATTTAGTGACACTGTGTGGGCCATTCCAGAAGGCCTAGTTGTCTTGGTCAACTATTACCAATTGTATTAGTATCAATATTGCACAGTATAAGTAGACACCCTTTGCTAAGCGCCTTAGGGTAGCTGACTGTGGAGTGTCTGGTGGCAGTGATAACTACCTTATACCCTGGGCAGAAGAGGGCACAGAGTTAAATCTGTGCTAGCCTTTCCCAGGTGTGTGTGTGTGTGTGTGTGTGTGTGTGTGTGTGTGTGTGTGTGTGTGTGTGTGCGCATGTATGTGAGTGTGTGTGTGAAAAATCAAATCTCACAGTGTATGTTGTGTGTGTGTGTGTGTGTGTCAGCTACTTGGGGCAGGGACATGAAGCACTGGGTTCACAGACAGGGTGCTGAAGAACTTGGCTTGGACACTCAGCTGTGGACCTAACCCTACAGCTGTACCAGTGGAGAGTCAGATATAGAAAAATCCAGACCCCAGGCTGAGTGTGTTCTGTGTGCGCTCATAAGGGAAATTGTGCTTGATGCAGGGAGGTCTGCATCTGTAAATACTGGGTGTATCCATTTGTACTGCAATTGAACATTATCCTGCAGGTGTCAGTGGTGAGGATTAAGGCTCCTTGATCACTGGGCCACAGTGACACTGGGTCACAGACTCCAACTGTGATATTAGCATAATACAGACAGTATCAACACACACCAAAGATGTCTGCCACAGCCATGACAACACCTACAATGACAAGAAAACATAAGGGCATTTGTTACATCAGGAAAACAAACACACAACCCAAGTACAATGTGGACATCAAACCCTAAAATCAAACCAATAGGTATGTGACCTGTGTCCTGGAGTAGATGGTAAGTGGAACATTCACCAGCATGAGGTCACAGTGCTGACCACTCCTTTGTATGTAACACAAGTACTGAGTATGTAAAGGACATCCACATCAGAGGCCATAACTCCACAGTTCCAAGCCTTCATCACACCAGTAACTAAGTACAATGCACCCTTCTTCATGTACCTCCCTACATATCTTCCACTGATGTGTAACTGAAGTGTACCACCTTTGTCACAGTGAATTGTCACACAAATTATTGGCCATAACTAGGTATTCTTTATGTGACATAAACATTACTGTCTGATGATGCGGAACTCCCCATCAAGTTGTTACACCAGATGCGTGTCTGCTACCTGTTCTGGTGATGCACACAGTACAGAAACAGGTGTCTGACAACATTAATGGCATGGATAACAATTGCGACAGTGTAGATTGTGCTATATATATATATATATATATATATATATATATATATATATATATATATATATATATAGTCATGCACACCAGTCAGCTAGCCTGTATTGATTACAATGTTGCATACAGGTACAGCAGTATCACTCCAAACACCTCCAGCAGATGTTACAGTGCCAGGACAGTGTGCATGATTACCCTCATAAAGTTTGGATGTATCATAATAGTTGTACAAGTGTGTATGTGCAGAATCATCTCTTGTTGTTGTTTTTCTTTCGACTTTTCCCAGTTAGGGGTTGCCACAGCAGAACTCCGGTCCGCTAATGACTGGCAGTTGATTTTTATGGTGCAGAGGTGCCAGCCCAACACCCAACCTTTAAGGAAGGCATTCCCATTCACGCATGTCTTTCGAATGCCACTCGACCCTGGTGAGGACATGCAGACTCCACACAGAAGGCGCTCCAGCCGAGAATCGAACGGGAGAATCTTTTGCTGTGAGGTGACAATGCTACCGCTGCACCACTGCAGCTTTCTGATCACTCTAAATAACATACGCTATATCAGAAGCATGAAATTACTGGTGGTATTATTCTGATATTGTCCATAATTGTGGTTGCTTCTTTTAATGTTGTCCATGAGTCTTTTACCTGTGTCCCACTTGCTGGAGACCGCTGCTGAGATTGCATTCATATTCAGGCAAATCAGTTTGTACACCTTCACAATATGCATGCTACCCCAGTTGTATGCCAGATCACTGATAAATGTCTTCTCCATTACTCAAGTAAGGATGATTATATCATACAGACATCCTCCCCATTGTACATTTTCACTGTGTAGTTCCTACTGTACCATATTGATATGTAATTGGTGTTGCTGCTACGGCAGTCTTCCATTGACATGCCCTCATCTGTTGTACATTAGGTTATTTCACCTATCCTCTTTCCCAGTGTTCATTCCTACAATTCATCTGTCTCTCCCTATTCAAATACGCACACACTTCACCTGTTTATTTTACATGGCAGTCCATGTACCCTTACAGATCATTTACACAACTTCAGTACAGAATGCCAGGAATGGGATTTCACAGTACTCTGCACTGTAGATACACTGTCCTTTACTGTGTTTGGACCATATACTTAACATTCATACCTCTCAACTGTCCAGATTTTCACAGACTGTCCAGATGTATTCCTTATCAAATTTGTGGCTTTCTGCCATATCACTGGAATGATCTC
Source organism: Protopterus annectens (assembly GCF_019279795.1). Lineage (NCBI taxonomy): Eukaryota > Metazoa > Chordata > Ceratodontiformes > Protopteridae > Protopterus > Protopterus annectens. The sequence continues at coordinate 643,083,631 of NC_056733.1, forward strand.
AGGACTGATATGACTCAATAACTACATACATTTTAACACAATCCCCTGGTTATTCTAGCACATTTCTATAGGGCAAATATGTGAAATATGTCCCTATTTCTGGATCAATGTCCCCCCATTATGTTGACCTTTGTCCAGATGTCTTGCACTAAGAGACTGAGAGCTATGTCTGAAGCCCTGGTGATCATTGTGGCATTCTGAGGACCTTTAGTGATCTGATTTAAACAGGAGTGCTATCCATGTTCACTTACACTGTTGTCAGCCACAAAATCATGCTTATTTATGTTTAAACACAGTGTTCAGCATAAATATGCAATTAGCTCTGCTGCTCATCTCACATTACAGCACACACATGTAAACTCCATGCAGGCTTCACGCGAAGCCTACATGGAGTTTACTGAATCCCACTGACTATTTTGACCTCACAGTTATTTTTATTGGGCTAGCAGGAGGTTGCTGAACTCTTTTATAAGGATCAAATAATGCTATACTTAATCATGTTGATAGCTAAGACATGTATCACAGAGAAATTGAAAGCATAATCAGAAGGGATATATCTGAATTAGAAAGTTTATTGGATGGATTGATGAAGAGTGAAGAATGAGAGGTATGGGGGATAGGGGAAATAAAGAAAAGTATATGCAACAATGATCTAAATGGGTAGCGTATAAAGCCTCTCTGTGAAGCGATCAAAGAAAACCCCAAAAGCCAGTAGGACTGGGTTAAGGAGTTTCTTACGTTTGATTCCCTCCTGAGATGTTCAGACCTCTTCATGATTTGAAAACTAAATAGTTTTGAAATAGTTGATTTAATATTAGTTAAACTTATTTTTGAATTTTAATACTTATTACAGAGTTTATTAGTAAAGATGTTACTTTATTTATTGGTTATATTTTTGTTCAGTATATGCTTTATGTATTCTGGTCCACTGTTGCATTTTAAATAATAAAAATAATTTGAATAACCTGAAATAAAACAGTGTTTAGTTTGAGGACAATGGTTAATGCATGCTCTTGAATCTATGTTAAATTTTGATTGACAATGGTTAATGCATGCTCTTGAATCTATGTTAAATTTTGATGGACAATATGGTGTCAGAATTAATCAGGAATATTAAAAAGGAATATGTGCTGCTGACACCAACTATCCGGAAGGGCAGGCTGAAAAAAGAACATTTCAAAGCATTCACAGTAGCCAGAAGGTCTCTGATGCAATAAATCCATAAATTAGGTAGTTGGATTTACTGTGACAAAGTCACTGGGAAGAAAGAAGTCTTCACAGCCGAGTACTACTATAAAGGCTTTATTAACAAAATTAAGTGCTTTTGTTCCCAAGGTATCAGGACTTCATCAGAACAAAGTATGACCAAACTACTCTCCATTTATACAACTCATGCGCGTTTACATATGAATTAAATTAAATTAAATGCAATGCATTAAAAACAGTAACCCTTCCATTCACAATAAAAAGGTGTGTGTTTAAAAACCCAAATCTAAATATAGCATAACAGCATTCTTTCAAAGAATTAATAAGTGATTAACAATAAGTGTACATATACAAACAAGTACAAGAAAAAGAGATACAAATACATAAACACAACCTCACCGACACATAAAACCTAATAGAAATACAAGTTTTTCACTAGATCAGACTAATTAAAAAAAATGTCTAATCAGACCTCTAAACACGTTATAGTAACACAAATACATGCGTGTGTGTTTATGTATATGTATATATATATATATATTATATATATATATATATATATATATATATATATATATACATATTATTATTATTATTATTATTATTAATAAAAAAACTAAACATACGGCAGTTCATACAGAATTACTAAAGGAGACCTGTCGCCCCTTCTATCCCACCACACTATAAAAAATAACAAGCCTTCAACTTTAGCATATTCGTAATAGAAACATTCTCATTTAACCCCAGGGATTGGGTAGCATTAGTTTTTAGTTGCCATTTCAACTCCAGGTACTCTAAATAATCATCAATAGGGCTCCCTCGATCCCCCCCAAAACTGGGGGATTGAGGGGGCCCTATTGATAATTATTTAGAGTACCTGGAGTTGAAATGACAACTAAAAACTAACGCTACCCAATCCCTGGGGTTAAATGAGAATGTTTCTATTACCAGTATGCTGAAGTTGAAGGCTTGTTATTTTTTATAGTGTGGTGGGATAGAAGGGGCGACAGGTCTCCTTTAGTAATTCTGTATGAACTACCGTATATTTAGTTTTTTTTAATAATAATATATATACATATGTATTTGTGTTACTATAATTTATTTTATTTTATTTTACATTTGTTGACCGGGCTAGTCTAACTGGATATATGTCCATTTTCAGTAGAGGCCCGGGGAGAAAAGCTCCATGACACACATGATAATAAAGTTGCAGGACAATATAAAATGACTTCAGATGTGTATACAAGTACAAAATTGGATAATACAGAAATAATACAGAGAGGACATAAGTTAATACCATAGGAAATGCATTCAAAATAGCAAGTAAGTGCATTACTTAATATAGAAAAAAAGGGAGGTATACAGGCTAATTCCATATACAAGTACGGTACAATAAAAGTCAGACTGAAAAAAAAAAAATGAGTGTAGTAAAAAAATAAAATAATTTTTTTTTTCTCTTACAGGTAAGTATTCAGAGGGATGGAAATAATGAAATACAGAGTGAGAAAGGTAAGGTATAGAATATGCTGACAGTATAAGTTTCGAGTGGAGAATTAGTCAGGTTTAGTATAGGGGCATAACCAGTGTGTTTTGAGGAAAAATTTCAGTCTGTTTTTGAAGAGTGATATAGAGGAAACTGAGGAAAGTTCGCTGGGTAGGAGATTCCAAAATTTTCCCACAGTATTAGAGAAGAGAGAATCCCCAGCCCTGTTGTTAGATTTAGATGTGTTAATTAGAAGTTTCTGAGATGAACGTAAGGACTTCAGATTGTGATAGGGGGTGATGATGGTGGATAGAGTAGGAGTACTGGAAGGTTGGTAAAGAGTCTTGTGGGCAGTGATTAGTTGGTGGTATTTGAGCAGATTCTGTCGTTCCAGCCACTGAAGCTCCTTTAAATTAAGGCAATGGTGTGTTCTAAATGGGTTACCAGTAGCAAATCTGGCTATGTTATTGTATGAGATTTCCAATTTATTGAGGTTATTCTTAGATAGATTAGTGAAAATATTTGAGGCATAGAGGAGTCTAGAGATTAGATGAGTGTGTGCAATAGTAGTCCTAGCTGTAGGTGTCAGGAAGGGTTTAATTCTGTAGAGAGAGCCAAGTTTTTTGTTGACAGATTTAATAGTGTTATTGATATGTATGTCAAAGGTAAGGTTGTTGTCAATGGTAATACCAAGTAGCTTGGTAGTTAGGTCAGGTGATATAATGGTACCATTAGTGGATGTAACAGCAACATCTATGGGAGAGGACTTATGATTAGGATTGAAAAGGAGGAGTTTAGTTTTTTGGGGGTTTAGTAGAAGGCAACGGTGAGTGAACCATTGTTCAACAGTGTTAAATACATTTTGAGTAAGGGAGTGAAGTTCAGAGGTTGTTGTGGCTGAGCATACAAGTGTGGAGTCATCTGCATATTGAATGCAAGTAGCATAGGGAATTGCTAGATTAAGGTCGTTGATGAATATGGGGAAAAGGAGAGGTCCTAATATGGATCCCTGAGGTACACCGAGGTTAACTGGTAGGTGGTTATATAGAGTGTTTTGCCAGAGTACAGCCTGTTGTCTTTGATCTAAGTAGGATTGGAACCATTTGATAGAGAGTGCATCTAAGGCCAGGGATTTGAGGATATCTGTCAGAACTTGATGACTGACCATATCAAATGCTTTTGACAGATCGATAAATAGTGCTGAGGAAAGCATATCACAGTTGCGGTTTTTGTTAATACAATCTGTAAAGGAAAGGAGGGCAGTGGTCGTGCTATGGGGGGGTCTGAAACCATGTTGACAGTTAGAGAGCAAGTTATTATGGAGTAGGTGGTCTAGCAATTGCCTATGTATGCATTTTTCCATGATCTTGGCCAAAGGAGAAAGAAGGGCTATGGGACGGTAGTTGGAGAAATCGGTGGAGCTTCCACCTTTGTGAAGGGGAATAATATGGGAGACTTTACAGATGTTAGGGACGTGACCTTCGCTAATACTTCTATTGATCAGAATGGAGATGGGGTAAGCAATTGACTTGGCAGATTTCTGTAGCTATTCAGCAGGCAGTTGGTCTGTTGAAGGAGAGCCTGGTTTCAGTTTTTGGATTAGGGCAAGAATGTGGGTTGTTGGGACTGGTTGGAAAATGAATGGAGGGGGTGTAGCTTTGTTATAGGTAGGTAAAGTAAAAGTATTAGGTGATAGTTGACTGGCTAGTGTTTGGATTGCATCGGTGAAAAAGGTATTGAAGGCATTGGCAGTATGCATGGGATTTTGATGGTCAGTGTTTAGTGGGCTTGGTGTACTGGATTGACCTGGCTGTAGTAATTGGTTGATGCATGCCCAGAATTTTTGTGGGTTATTATGGTTTGCCTTTTGAAATTGAAGGTAGTATTTTCTTTTATCAGATAGTATAGCTTTCTTAGTGTTATTTCTTAGTTGTTTGAAATGTTGTTGGTCTGCAGGATTTTTGGTCATTATCCATTTGGCCCAGTATTTATTCCTGAGGTGAATTTTATGTTTGGTGTCTTTAGAAAGCCATGGGGCTGACTTGGTCTTAATTCTAATAGTACGGGTTGGTGCATGATGATCAAGGATGGCTAAGAAGTTAGAATTAAAGTATTGAACAGCTTCTTCCAGAGGGAGGTATTTTAGGGGAGACCAGTTGCATGCTCTGAGTTCGTTTTGGAAGAGATGTAGGTTGAAGTTCTTTTTGGATCTAATATTACTGATTGTGGTGGGAATAGGAGTATAGGTTTTATGCCTGATGATATAGGTAAGTGAATGGTTCACTTATGTCATCAGGAAGGGTTCCAGATTCATATAATTGGGGATGGTTGTTTAACAGAATCCAGTCTAATGTGCTTTCTTTCTTGTTGTGTTTATCTATCCTGGTGGGGGATTTAATGGTTTGGCCAAAACCAAATAGGTTGATGTTGGTGGTTGGGTTGCTGTTGCTACAGCAGTTCCAATCAATGTTTATATCACCAAGGATTATGGTTTCTTGGGGCAGGTGTTTAGATAACCAGTAAAGGATATTTTCTATGGTGGTATTGTTGTTACCGGGGGGTATATAGATACAAATAATATAGATGGCTTTGGCATTGTTAAGTTGTAGTTTAGATATAAGAATTTCTGCACTGGTACTAAGTGGTGGTTTAATGTTGTAAGTGGTTAACTGTAGGCCAGATTTAAAAAGAATTGCTACTCCCCCACCCTTTTTGGTTGCACGGACAAGTCTCAGGATATTATATCCTAGTGGGATGATTTTGTTGTCTTTTGTTACAGGTTTTAGCCAAGTTTCTGTTAGGCATAGGATGTTAAAGGAGTAGACTTCTAAAAGAGCATGGAGTTGAGTAATTTTGTTGTTAATGCTACGAATATTAAGATGAGCTATAAAGAGTGAATTAGATGGTTTAGTAATGGGATAATTAGTTGATTGGTTGGGGAGAGAGATTGGAATTGCTGTTGGGCCTGGGTTTGGGTGAATGTCTCCATCTTTTAATGTTTGGAGTTGTCTGAGATAGATTGGATATGGTAGTCTGCTATTTAAGAGTAGAGATCTCCAGGGATTAAGATTAATATTTCTGATGTGGACTATTCTATGATATTTTGTTGTTAGATAGCTGGGAGTTGTTGTAATGTTAGCATGGTTGAATAGGATGGGTAGAGGAGTGGAGGTGGTTATTTTATTAGTGTGGTGAAAATCTGGACTTAATAGGTGTACATAGGAGGAGAGTATATAAGCATAAATGAGAGGAGGAAGCAGTAAGAGTATGATAAATTGCTGAAACTGAGTAGTGGTATTTAATTCATCCATTAGAATAGATAAGATGTCAGCTGTGTTATTGATGGTAAGAAATATAATAGGTGTGGATGAAGGGAGGGGTGTGATAGGAATGGTAAGTGGAGGAGAAGTAATTAGGCAATAGAAAAGCTTAATCAGAGTAGTGGGAGGAGGTAGGGGTGTGGCTAGTAAGTATAAAAGTAGGGAGAAAGTACAGTTTTGTACCTACCATAAATGTAGATGTTCGAGTGCTAATACAGCTGCAGTAATCACAGATGGGTTTTCTGCCGTCAGGCGGTCCCTCGGTCGGCCGAATTTCAAAGTCTTGGTCCGGCGTCGGTTGTCATCGCTTTCTCTTCTGACGTCAGTGAGGCCAGAGTATATAAGACACAGCCGACGCCATGTTCTTCAGTCTTTCTTGCCCCAGATGTCAGGTGCCCCCAGAAGGAAGGCAATACCTAAATAATGCTTATATACATATACAAGCAATGCAATATAATCCAAAATCAGTGGTAGCAAGCAAATAAAACATAGCAGGATAACCCAGTTAGGTAGTATGAAGAGGTTGTTAGGCCCCATGCCTTTACCAAGTGGGGAAGGAGGGAGGGAAACCTGTACTGCAGCTGTATTAGCACTCGAACATCTACATTTATGGTAGGTACAAAACTGTACTATGTTCATCGTGCATACAGCTGCAGTAATCACAGATGGGTAGAGTCCCAAAGCTATGCACAGGGTGGTAGGTACTAGGAGGAACAGGGTTGAGCCAGAATGCCCTGCAAAACAGCAGTGGCAAAGTCTGCTCTTGTTTTGGAATATAAAGGCAGATGGTAGTGTTTTGTGAAGGTATGTACAGAACTCCAAGTGGCTGCCTCCAAAATATCTTTGGTAGGAACTCCTCTGAGGAAGGCTGTAGAGGTAGCTGTGGCCCTGGTGGAGTGTGATCTGATACCTGTAGGAACAGATTTCCCATGATAGGAGTAACAAAACCGTATGCAGTGGCCTATCCACTTTGAAACAGTCTGTTTTGTAACTGGCTTCCCTTGAGCCCCTACAGCATAGGACACAAAGAGTTGTTCTGATTTCCTGAAGGACTTTGTTCTGTCCAAATAATAACGAAGCTGCCTATGGATGTCTAAGGAGTGTAGCAGCCTTTCCCCTTTGTTTTGAGGATTGGGGTAAAAGATAGGTAGGTGTATGGCTTGATTTAAAGCTACCCTGGATACCACTTTAGGCATAAATTATGGGTTGGTACGAAGGGAAACCCTGTCCTGATGGAAAATGAGAAAGGGCTGCACCGCCATGAGGGCCTGTAGTTCAGAAACCCTACGAGCTGAAGTGATGGCCAGAAGGAAGGCTGTCTTCCAGGACAAATATTGCAAATCTGTTGAGGCAGCTGGTTCAAAGGGAGGCAATGTTAATTTTTCTAGTATGTAATTAAGATCCCAGGCTGGCATTGGTTGTTTCCTTGGTGGTCTTATATTATTAGCCCCTCTGAGGAACTGTCGTAAGAGTGGGTGAGAAAATAAAGGAGGATCCGTGTTGAATTCTGCAGAAATGGCTGAGGCATGGATTTTTATGGAAGAAAAAGAAAGTCCACTGTTCAATAGCTCCGCTAGGTACTGTAATACCTGAGACAAGTTCAGTTTTCTATGGTCCTGGCCTCTTTTCTCATTCCAAGAGCAAAACCGCTTCCATTTTGCGGAGTAAGCTTTTCTAGTAGCTGGCCTTCTGGCCTCCAAAATGACATCCTGCACCTCCTTGGAGAGTAGGGTCTGTTGTGGTGTTAAGGAATTTTCCATGCAGCGAGATTGAGTGTTTTCAGCTGACTGTGAAGAGTTTTGTAGCTGTGCTGAGTCAGCAGAAGAGGCATTAGAGGCAGGGACCAGGGAGGAGTATGTGTTAGGCTCCTCAGGAGTGGGTACCAGTGTTGCCTTGGCCAATCTGGAGCAATCAGTATCATCTTCGGTTTGTCTGTTCTTGCTTTCAAAAGCACCTTGGGCAGAAGAGGCAGAGGTGGGAATGCATAAACTGTCCATGCTGTCCAACTGAATGAAAGGGCGTCCACTCTCCAGGCCTTTGGGTGAAAGGTCTTTGAACAAAACTTTTCCAACTGATGATTCCTGTGGGAGGCAAAAAGATCTATGTCTGGCCTCCCCCATGCTTGGATTATTTCTGCAAACACCTGAGGATGTAACTTCCATTCGTGTGGATCTGTCATTTTTCTGCTTAGATTGTCTGCCAGTGTGTTTTCCAATCCTGGCAAGTACTGTGCTTGAAGTTCGATTTGTCTTTCCAGAGCCAAGTTCCAAAGAGTCATGGCTAGTCTGCACAAGGGGTATGAATGTGTTCCTCCTTGTTTGTTTATGTACCACATTACCGTGGTGTTGTCTGTTCTTATCAGTAATTGTCCTGGATGCAGGAAGTCCTTGAAAGCTGTAATTGCATTTATTACTGCTAGCATTTCTTTTTGATTGATGTGAAGGTGCTTTTCTTTTTGGGACCATTTGCCCTGAATGCACCTGTCCATCATGTGCGCCCCCCAGGCGTAGTCTGAGGCGTCTGTGGTTATGACTTGCTTTGCTTGAGGCTTGCAGAATGGGAGGCCTGTGTTTGCTTGACATGCTTGGGCCCACCATAGAAATTCCTTTTGCAAACATGGAATTGTTGGTATTATTGTTTCCAAATTGTGACTGTGTTGAGACCATAGGTTTTTTAGGTACCATTGAAGTTTCCTCATATGCAGCTTTGCAAATGAGGTTAAAAGAATGCAAGATGGCATGAATCCCAGAGCCTGCAGGATTTTCCTTGCAGTAAGCCTGGTACTTTTTGCTAGTATTTTGAAGTACTGAGATAGTTGCCCCTGTTTTTCTGGTGTAAGGTAGGCCATCTGGGTGTTTGTGTCCAAGTTGGCACCCAGGAAAGTTATTTTCTGAGATGGTGTTAGCCTTGATTTCTCTTTGTTGATTGTATATCCCAGAGAAAGCAGTAACCGTGTCACATATGCCAGATGTTCCAGAAGTATGTTCTTGCTGTCCGCTTGGATCAGGCAGTCATCCAGATAAGGGTAAATTTGTATCCCTTGAAGTCTGCAGTAGGCAATCACTGATGCCAGGCACTTTGTGAATACTCTGGGCACAGTAGATAAGCCAAAGGGCAATGCAGAGAATTGATAGTGGATTGAACCTGCAAGAAATCTGAGGTATCTTCTGCAGCTTTGTCTGATTGGGACATGCAGGTATGCCTCCTTGAGGTCCAATGTTACCAGCCAAAACTCCTTGCCCAGCATGGGAAGAAGCTGCTGTAATGTGAGCATCTTGAATTTTGGTACATGTAGAAATGTGTTTAGGATGGATAAGTCCAAAATGGGTCTCTAGTCGGTTCCTTTCCTTGGTACCAGAAAAAGTCTTGAATAAAAACCTTGACCTTGTTGGTGAGTAGGTACCTCTTGAATAGCTCTCATGCTTATGAGCTTTGAAATTTGCAGTTGTGCCTCTGCCCTTTGATTTTGTGGCAGGTTTGGCATGCCTCTCATTTTTGGAAGAGTGTGAAATTGAAATTTGTAGCCTCTGTTTATAATGTCCAGGATCCATTTGTCTGTTGTGACAATATGCCAATTGCTTGCAAATAATGCTAGTTTCCTCCCAAAGGTGCTGCCAGCTGAGACATGCTTGGCATGGAAATGAGGGAGTCATTGGGTTTGCTTCCTGTATTGTTGTGCACTGTCTTCGCCACCTCTTGGTGCTGGAGTTTGCCATTGTCGGCCTCTATATGATCCTTGTGACTGCCCTCTGCCCCTTGTGCGTCTGTATCTACCTCTTTGGGGCTTGTCAGTGGCTGGAAAGGACCAGTTTTTTGAAGGCCAATTTCTGCTAAAACGTAGTGGTTGGACCTGTAAGAAAGCTTTGACAGTTTGCATAGATTTGGCTTTTTCTTCCATTTTCCGTAATATCTCCTCAGCATTAGTACCAAACAGCACATCCTTTTGTAAAGGAGCATCTAGAAGTTTAGCTTTCACATGATCAGGTAAATTTTGTTCCCTAAGCCAGGCATGTCTGCGAATGACTGATCCTGTAGCTGCCGCTCTACTTGAGGCCTCTAGGGCATCATAACCACATTGTAAGGTGTGTTTACCCACTTGCTCCGCACTATGCATCATATCCTGTAACTCCTTTAAATCTGGTTGTTCAGGTTGAGACATTTTGTTCCTTAATTGTGATAACAGGAACTGTTGATATTTAAGCATATTAAACTGACAATTTAAAGCCCTCATGGCTAGGGTGGCCGAGGTATATACCTTTTTACCCCACCTTTCTAAAGATCTTGATTCCCTTTCTGCAGGAAGTGGATTTTTGGCAGTGGAGGCCTTCAATCCCTTGGGGCCTTGTGAAATGGTTTCAGGGTCAGCATTATGGCTTTTGAAGAGAAATTGGTGAGAGCTGGGTACTCTGTAATACCTATCAGGTTTGACTGGTGCAGGAGGCAGAGAATCCGGGTTAAGTCAAGCCTCCAAATAGACATCATCCAGTATGTCCAGAACAGGGGGTATAGCCAGAGGTCTGTGTTGAGGTAACAAAAGAAATTCCCTAAGTCTTTTCTTGGAATCTGAAAAGTCTTGGCCTTCCCAATGGAAGTGTTCCCTCAAGGTGTGTAAGGTTTCCCCAAAGGAAAAATCCTCAGGAGGGGATACAGACGGAATGGATTGTTCTGCATCCGAATCCTCAAAAGGAGAGTAAGAGTGTTCCTCTGCATCAGAATGTTCTGATAAAATGGATCCCTGATCAGAAGAGGGAGAATCTTCCTCCACTCTGGGTCTCTTGTCTGGAGGGGGTTGAGAACCTTTGATAAGAGTAATTAAATTCTCAGCCATTTTAAGCATCTGTTTTTTAGGCATGGGACCTGGAGATGGGCCCTGTGCAACAGGCCTCGTGGGATGCCTGGCTGCTTTGGATTTAGTAAAGGCCTTAATTGAAAAAGAAGATGAGGGCCTAAATACACCATGGGTGGAGGTGGACCTGTCCACATTAGTAGGCTCAACATTAGCAGAGGCTTCGGTTGTAGTCTGGGAAAGGGCCGAGGACCCAGCAGTCTCGGGTACAGAGGACACCGCCAAAGGAGTGTCGTCGGTAGTCAGGGACTGCAAAGGCGTCTCGTTGAGAACCGGACCACGTGTAGCCTGTTTTGGCGTGGTGTCGGCGGGCCTCGCGTGTCAGTCCTTTTCCTTGCGTTTTTTGGACAAAACGGTAGTCGGAGTGTCCGATGACATTTTATAATCAAAAGCTTTACCAAAGAAGTGCTGGGCGAACTCCGCCCGACGCTTAATAGTGTGTTTATTGAAAGTAGCGCAAAAGCGACAGCCCGAGACGTCATGGTCTGGGCCCAAACAAGGTATGCAGAGGGAATGGAAATCCTTATGCGGTATTTGCTTCCCACAAGAAATACAATTATTAACTTTTTCTGACATCGGTCTGAGGCAAGAAAAGTTTCCCCAACGGAGTACTTAGCTTTAATGAAGACTTCGGTTTCCAAAATATTCGTAATTCAGGAGCTGGCCGACCGGCACTTGCGAACTGCTTCTGCTTCGGGCACCGTGCAGCAAAAAAGACTGAAGAACATGGCGTCGGCTGTGTCTTATATACTCTGGCCTCACTGACGTCAGAAGAGAAAGCGACGACAACCGACGCCGGACCAAGACTTTGGAATTCGGCCGACCGAGGGACCGCCTGACAGCAGAAAACCCATCTGTGATTACTGCAGCTGTATGCACGATGAACATCGGAGCGGGTGGAGATAGGTAAGAAGCAGCTGGAGAAGAGACAATCAGCAGTACTGGCTACAGAAGGTAAGTTGGATAAGGCAGTAGCAGGTGAGAACAGTGATGAGAGAACCTAGAGACAGTAGTAGTAGACAGTAGGGTGAAGTGTGAGGAACTAGAACGCAGGTCTGGGACTACAGAAAATAAGGTAATTAGTAAAGGAAACTAGAGGAAAAGCATGAGATGAGACTAGGAACAGGGTACCATCTAGTGAACAGGTCTGTATTGCAGGTAGATAAGCAGGAGAGTTGCTGTATTAAAAACTGGGGAAGAGTGAGAGGGAGTTCCTAGAGGAAGATAGGGGAGTAAATGATAAGGTACTACAGAGATGGGGGGGAGAGACTGCTGGCTGTCCTGGCTCAGAGCGTGCTTAGGCACCTATAGCACTGGTACACAGGTAGAGAGTAAAACTGGCAGGAGTTAGACAGCTAACATACTTTTCTTTTTTCCTTGAAAGCAAGTGAAGGGAATTTAAGGCTGTGAGGTGAACCTGCTGGTATTTCGAGAGGGTCCTTAGGTTCCTAGAAACTTGAGCTGGAAGCACGAGAAAAGCAGGATAATTTTCTTTTTTCCTTGAAAGAGGGTGAAGGGAATTTAAGGCTGTGAGGTGAACCCACTGGTATTTGGAGAGGGTCCTTAGATTCCTAGAGACTTGAGCTGGAAGCACGAGAAAAGCAGGATAATTTTATTTTTTCCTTGAAAGAGGGTGAAGGGAATTTAAGGCTGTGAGGTGAACCCGCTGGTATTTGAAGAGGGTCCTTAGGTTCCTAGAGACTTGAGCTGGAAGTACGAGAAAAGCAGGATAACACAGGCAAGAAAGATGCTGGGAGGGGAGCAGCCAGGGCTTTTTCCTGATTTCTAAAGATCTATTTAAATAGATAAATATAATGTATTTAGGGGGTTGATTAGACAAGTTTTTTCTTTTTTTTTAATTATTAGTTTGATCTAGTGAAAAATATGTATTTATATTAGGTTTTATGTGTTGGGCAGGTTGTGTTTATGTATTTGTATCTATTCTTCTTGTACTTGTTTTTATATGTACACTTATTCTTAACCGCTTATTAATTCTTTGAAAGAATGCTGCTATGCTATATTTAGATTTGGATTTTCAAACATGGACCTCTTTATTGTGAATGGAAGGGTTACAGTTTTTTAAGGCATTGCATTTAATTTAATTGAACTTAATTGATTGATATGTAACCACCCATGAGTTGTATAAATGGAGAGTAGTTTGGTTATACTTTGTTCTGATGAAGTCCTGATACCTTGGGGACGAAAGCGCTTAAAATTGTTAATAAAGCCTTTCTTGCGGTACTCGGCTCTGAAGAATTCTTTCTAGTGACTTTGTTACTTGGTTTTGTTGCTTGTTGGATTTACTGTAAGGTTGCAAAATGTGCTCACAGTGACAGCTGAAATGTCATTTTTTTTTTCTTTTTACTTGATAGTCAGCTCCTATTTCTGCCTTTAAATTCATGGGTCCATAGGTAATTACTAGGCTAACAACCCTAAAGGGCCTTATTTTTAAGCCTAGCAATGCTTTTCAAATATATTTGACAGGTTCTGATACCATTCATTTCATTGGGACATTCCTTGGGTATGGATGATTGAGCATTTACAAGCTTCATCTTTCTAACAGAGGCATAAGTGACAGACCAATGGTAAATTTATGAATCCTCATCCACTGATCCAAGATGCACTTGAATAATTGCAGGATGGAACTTTGCTTCACATGGATGGGTTGCCTGTTCCAGAGAAGGGGTAGCCTCTGAGAAACATACCTGTACCTCCAACATGTCTTATTTATGTTACATTAGAGTTTAGATACCTAGATTTGGTGCTTGTAATGCCATTTGTTTTATGGATGTGCAATGGGTCCATAAATACTAGATTAGAAGATGCTTTGAAGGCCAGGCATAGATCACCTCTCAGCAGTCTGCAGGAGATTGAGCACATGGATAAGGCTTTGAGGTGCTCCATGTAGGACATGACTACACATATATTCTTTTTGTGAGGAACCTCTGTGTACATTCCAGTTATGCCTGGTCAGGTACATATTGAACTCAGTGATTGGTTTAATGAGGGTGGAGTACAATGGAATGATGATATCTTTGGACCTAGATGTGATACCCATACTTATAACATTCACAAAGTAGAATGATTTCCCTGCTACAGTGGACACATGATGGGCAAAGGCCAAGTAATTGTCTACATGCATTCCCAAAATCCTAACCACAAGGCCAACTCTTGGGGTATATTATTAATGCAGTAATTTCCTTTATGAAACATGCTATTATGCATTTTTTGGCATTGCATTTTAGACTGTGACTCTGGCACCAGTTATTACTCTGTGTCAGGCCTTCTTGGAGGATGTTTGCGTCTTATGGGAACTCTATGACTGCATCTAGTTTGGAATAATCTGTGATCTTGGTCATCCAGAGGTCTTTGACATCAGTCTTGACTTCAGAGAAGTAGATGCCGAAATGGAGTGGCCCTAGCACTAAGCCCTGGAGGACCCTACTTGTAACTGGCCTTTTTGTGGAGGTAGACTCCTCAGCTATCCTAGCTTCTTGTGTCCTATCTATGAATCAGCTAGCTATACAGTGGGTGATATAGGGAGTTACATCTTATTTCAAGAGCTTATCTACAATTCCAGAGTGGGGTACTGTGCCAAATGCTTTGGCCAGGTTGAGGTAGGCAGTTTTCACTGTTTTGCCCTTTTCCAGTGCTTTGGTGGCTATCTTAGAGAAGTCCACCAAGTTGTGTAGGCAATACTTGCCCTTGATGAAACCATACCAGGTAGGATACAATGTCTGAAGGTTTCCTATGTCATTATTTATCATTTTCATGGTTATTCTTTCCATGGCTTTACATGTGAGACTAGTCAGACTTATGGGTCAGTGGTTTCCCCAAGTCTGTGAATGGCCTGCCCCTGTACAGAGGGATAACAGTTGCAGACCTCCATTCACTGGCACAAAGCCTATTTGAAGGGTACAACTGAATAATGCGTCTAGTGACCCTGGTAGGTCATGTTTCATGATATTAAGCAGGCATATTATCAGGTTCCCGTTGCAATGTTTTTAGCCTTGGAGACTGCATGAAGGACCTGCTCCCTAGTGATAGTCAGGGGAGCTATGGTTGGGAGTATTTCTTGAGAGTTGTATGGAGATAAAATGGGTTAAAATTGAGGCAGAATTTATTGGCCATTCGATTTGCTATATCCTTTAGCTCAGTGTAGGTGTCTCCATTTATAACTAGTTTACTACATTGCTGTGTATTGCACTTGAGGTTTCAAACATAGCTGAAGAATGTCTTGTTGTCCTTAGCCTGGGAGGCTATGTTTATCTCAAATTTGTTTTTGTAGACTTAATTAGTCCCCTGAGTTGTTTATTAAGTTTGATGAAGGGGGTTTTACCTCAATGGGCATTGCATGCCCTATTTTTGTCCATGATTTTATTCCTTTTGGTATATAACCTATTGATGTTGAGATTCCACCAGGACAGCTTGTTTTCTGAGTTTATTCTGCACTTATTTTGGATACGTACCACTGCCTCTATGTAACTGTGTATGTGATTGTAAAGATTTTTTATGAATGACTCCATGTAGGAGGTGGAGTTTCCTGGGTTTGGGGGGGGCTTGAATTTTGCCAGGGTGTCACTTAAAAGTAGGAAGTTTGTCTTGGAATAAGTGTTCCAGGATTTATTTTATGTCAAAGGAGACAGTTTTATAGTCAAACCTGGTCAACAAGGACGTTTGGTGAATATGATTTGGGAGAAGCAGGAATACGGCAAGAGGAAATGAGAACATCTAGCCAAGAGATGGCTGGATTACATGAGCAAAGACCTGCAACAGGCAAGTATAACTGTTGAGGTAGGTAGGAGAATGGTAGTGAATCAAGAGAAGTGGTGACATTTGATGTGACACCCCAATTTCACGTAGAAAAAAATGGGAAAAGCAGACGACAATGATGGCGATCATGATTGTGTGCCTTTAGTTTTAAAATACATATGGATATGTTCCAATTTCACAGTCACTGAAAACTGAATCTTTTTTTTTTTTTGTCACAGAGATCAATTCAGGTTGAGTTTTAACACTTTAATGCAACAATGGTCTCGTTTAAAGTCAAGTGATCAGGGTTTAATTCCAGAAAAATCGGATACTACCAAAACAGATTTAGCAAAGTGCCTGACAGGAAAATATATCAGGAAAGACAAAAGTTATAAGAAATAATTTGAGATAATGTCAGACTGAGCTAATCTACTTAATAAACAACTCAGGGGACTAATTAAGTCTACATAGGCGCAGTGGTGCAGCGGTTAACGTTGTCGCCTCACAGCAAGAGGCTCTCCGGTTCAATTCTCGGCTGGGATGCCTTCTGTGTGGAGTTTGCATGTTCTCCCTGTGTTCGTGTGGGTTTCTTCCAGGTACTCCGGTTTCCTCCCACATTCCAAAGACATGCATCTGGAGCATTTCTCCCTGGGCCTCAGCTGAAAACAGGCTCTGTGGAACCTAGTCGGACTTTCCCGGTCAACAAATGTTAAATAAATAAATAAATAAATAAAATGCACAGTATGATAATATAAGCAAAGAACTACGAACTAAGAATTAAGGATATCTAGGATAACATTACTTTACATAAAGTTGAACTTAGTAAGAGATCTTGTAAATTAAGAGACTTCAAGGTTACTTCTAGTAATAAGAAATATCTGGTATTAAGATTGAGACAGCAAACAGCAGATATGGCAGTTAGTAAAATAAAGGAATGAATTAGTTGATTTGTTTACAATTCTTTGCCTTTGAATAAACTTCATTTCGGGCATACTCTTAAATTTAAGGAATAAAACAGCTGTTGGCTGACATGAGTAAAGGTTAATCACCTGGTCATGACAGCTTGTCTGTAGAAATCATAGCCGGCATTAGGCACCCGTGAAACCCGCGGCCGTGGGGATCCGCCGATTACATCCCAGCGAACGAGGGCCCCCATGCAGCAGCTGCGAGTTTCTCTGTCCCCTCCGCTCTTTGCTCAGCAAAGCACCTTTTGGACGTCCACACGGCTCAGTAACATCACCGTGTGACTGCAAACTGTTTTCCTCCTCTTTTTTTTTTTCGTGCCTGTAAGCACAGGACCTGATTGGCTGCAGCAGCCAGGAAAAGAACTTGTTTTTTTTTTTTTTTTGACATGTAATAATGTCCAACCTGTCACTGGATAAGGAGGTTGAACTGGTAAATAAAAGGTTTAAGGTAGGAAAGCAGGATTTAGCAGTCTGCTGTGCCAACTGGATGTGAGATGTTTTGTTTAGCATGTGTAGATAGCGTCAGGAGCCAGTCAGAGATAGTTTTTAAATGTTAGTATCATTGACTTAGAATGTTGATAGAATTAGAGTGCATGCATTAATACGCATTTTTGAAGTAAAATAACGAACTGTAGTGAATGACTTTATTTGATGATTACAGTCCACCCCCTTTTTTTCTGAAAGTGTCAGGGAGTTTAAGAAGGTCGGAGCGAAAATATGAGCCAAAACCAAGGACACGAGAGACGTTGTGTAGAGCAAGTTGGAGATTAAACAGTGTACGGTACAGGCAGCCAAGTTTATTTTGTGTGGAGAGAGGACAAGGCAAAGTTAAAGACCCAAAAAGATTGCTCTCCCTTGGACTAATATTTGAAACTTGTCAAAAGCAGAGTCAGTGTTCTAAGTCCTACACAAACTAAACAAATACTACACCTTTCAAATTTCCAGATTTTGGCAGAATGCCCATATATTTGCCTCGTATATTTGGTCTGTTCGTCACAAACATTTGTGGTTTTGCGGCAAATTATTGAGGGTTGAAGTCACTAAAAGGTATACATTTCAGTCTTGGACTTCATCAGTAAATAAATGCTAATGCAAAGCTTATTACCCTACTTTCTAAATTCATAAGTGCCATATTTTGGGTCTGTGACCTCCATTATATTTAGCTTTGCACATATTTATTGCACTTGGAGGTGGAGAGATATAACAAACCCATAAATATAAATTATGTATTTCATGGTATGTACGTTGCAACATGAATATATTTTGTTTCTTAGGGGAGACTAGGCTATCGGCCCTAGGGCCTATACAAGCCTAGCCATAACAATTCCCTGGCTATTTCTTCACAGAATACTTACTTCCCTGGTCCCCTGTTTAGCAGGGCGATTGATGTGATCCCCGGGGTGAATTTCCTATCTCCCATCCAGTCATCAAGGTTACTTTTGAAGAGGCAAATCAAACAAAGCAGTACTGGATAAAAAGCCTCTGCAGAACCAAGAAAATGCAATATCCAAACAGAAGAGGCTCACCACAGTTTGTTAAAGTCTGAAGAAGTGTTATTGAGACGTGAAAGCGCTTACTTTTACTGCAGTATTAAATTGTTTTATTTTATTACGTGGTCGTGGTGAGCCTCTTCCGTTTGGATATTGTACTTTTTAAGAGGGCCAAAGAGGTGCGCAGCTTGACATGTATGGGCAGTCTATGGTTCAGGAACATATCCCCCCAGCATGTTTTGTTCATTGTGATGACCAGGTTTAGATCCCTGGAGCATGTGGCTCTGAGGGATTGGGATTTCTTTAAGTGTAGCATGTCCACTGTACATGTAGCACTGGGCTTGACATGGCCTTGTACATGTTAAGCAGAGATTGCCTCTGAGTAAGTGATATGCGACAGAGTATAGCTGGAGTTTTTTAGACAGTCAGCACAGGGCATCTGCTTTAGGCCTGTGATTCTTTTAGTGAGGTATTTCTGTAGCATTTCCAGTTGTTGCTGATGTCTTGTGATGGGGAGCTCTACTCCTATAGTGGGTCTAATGAAGGATGAGTACAGCGGGACAATGACCTCCTTTTTTCTGGATGAAAGGCCCTTAGTGATAAGGTGTGCCACATAGAAGGATTTCCTGACTGTTGTGGCTATGTGGTTATCGAAGGTGAGACCACTGTCCACCTGTGTCCCTAAGTCCCTTATCACACTTTCAGTGTTTAGTGTACTGCCACTTGTGGTAATTCCCACAATTAGGGCGGCGCAGTGGTGCAGCGGTTAATGCTGCTGCCTCACAGCAAGAGGTTCTCTGGTTCGATTCTCGGCTGGGGTGCCTTCTGTGTGGAGTTTGCATGTTCTCCCTGCGTTCGCGTGGGTTTCCTCCGGGTACTCCGGTTTCCTCCCACATTCTAAAGACATGCTTCTGGAGCATTTCTCCCTGGGCCTCCGCTGAAAACAGGATCTGTGGAACCTAGTCGGACTTTCCCGGTCAACAAATGTTAAATAAATAAAAATAAAATAAATAAAATTCATGGGTACATGTTTTTTCCCAAAGGGGATAGCTATACATTTCTTAGCATTGAGCTTAAGCCCATGGCTCTGGCACCAAGCATCTATTTCTGTAAGGGCCTTTTGTAGAATATCCACATCATTTGCGGATTCAATAATGGCTCCCAGTTTGCAGTCATCAGCAAACTTTGTTAGCCAGAGTCCCTTAGTGTTGGCCTGTACTTCAGAGAAGTAGATGCCAAACAAGAGCGGTCCCAGGACTGAACTCTGAGGTATTCCGCTTGGCACTTGTCTGGAGCTGGAGTTTGAGTCGGCTACTTTTACAGTGTGGGCTCTGTCAGTAAGCCAGTTGGCAACCCATTGAGTGATGTAGGGATTAATGCCCAACTTAGTAAGTTTATCTATGATTCCAGACTGGGGGATGGTGTCGAAGGCCTTGGCGAGGTCCAGATAGGCTGTGTGGACCGCCTTACCCTTGTCCACGGCTCTGGAGACTGACTCGAAGAAGTCATTCAGGTTGAGGAGACAAGATCGGCCTTTTACGAAACCAAGCTGGGTGGGGTCCAGTGTTTGAAGGTTGCCAATGTCTTTGTTTATAAGTTCCATGGCTTTGCAGATCAGGCTTGTCAGACTGATGGGATGATTGTTCCCAGGATCCAAGGTGGATCCCCCCTTGTGGAGTGGGATAACTAGCTGTGTGCCACTCATTGGGCACAAAGCCTGAGGTGAGGCAATGATAAAATGTGACACTTAGGTGAGGTGCCAGTTCATTTTGTATTTCATGTAATACACAGCCCGGGATGTCGTCTGGTCCCATGGATGCTGTATTCTTAGCTTTGGAGAGTGCGTTTTTTTAACCTTTGTGGCCGTGATTATCAGAATTTGGCAATCACTGGTATTGAGATGGGCCCTTTAGGGGGTAAGAGGGGGGTGAAGTTGGCACTGAATCGATCTGCCAGGATATTGGCAATATCCTTGGAATCAGTATATTTAAAGCCATTCTGTTGTAGCTCAGAGCAGATCTGATGATTGCCATTTAGATTCTTGACATAACTATAGAAAGCCTTGTGGTTGTCCTTGGAATCTTTGGCAATTTTATTTTCGTAACTAGCTTTGGAGGATTTTATGAGGGGATCTCAGCTTCTTACTGAGGCTAGTAAGGGAGTTTTTTTGCATCCTGGGATTTTCTTCTTTTCTGCAACAGTTTCTTCCGCCTGTTGTACAGTTTGTTTATGGCAGGGGGAACTACCAGATTGGGTTCCTTTTTTTGGAGGAGACCGTCTTGGTTCTATTTGGAATGGCATGATTCATGCATGAGTGGATGTGCTTGTACAGTGCCTTAGTGTAAGATTCAGCAGTCAAACTTGCAGTTCCTGTCTACATGGGTGTCATGAAGTTTGTCACTTTTGACCTGAGTAGCATGAAGTTGGCTTTGGAGAAGTTTTTTTTATGGAGGTTTCCCTACTTGGGGGGGTAGGATGTGGACATCAAGGGTGATTAGCTTATGGTCAGACCTGACCAATGAGGTGAGGAGCACTGGTGTGGAGCATCAATCTCCCATGTTGGTAATGACCAGGTCTAGGATATTTGAGCCCCTGGTGGGACTATGCATTAGTTGATCCAGTGCATTGAAATTTATGAATTCCAAGAACCGTTGGGCAAAGGTGTTGGTAACCAAGTAGTTTTCCAATTAATGGCAGGGTATGTGAAATCACCCAGTATTACGGTGTTTGGTTGTATCTTAATATTTTCCAGTATGTTTAGAAAGGTGTAGTGAAAATCTTGGGGCATGGTGGGGGATTTGTAGTAAGCTACAATTTGGATTGCAGTCTTACTTAGTGTTAGTTGCACCTGTAGAATTTCCGATGCATTGTGTTGGACAACGAGCTTGGAGGTGTGAATATCCTTGGTGAATATGGACACTCCTCCGCCTTTAGTGCTTCGGTCCTGGTTTGGTGGCCGAAAAGTGTGGTAAGAGTTGTAGCCTGGTGTTGCAGGGGTGCTCTCTGGATCCTTGAACCAGGTCTCAGTTACTGCACAGATGCAGCATGAACTAAAAGACTGCTTCTGAGGGATGGCAGTGACAGGGTAACAGTTTGACTAAAGTGCCTAGGGGGCCCCAAACCTGAGATTTGCTGGGGGCCCCCAAAATGCTAACACCGGCCCTGGTAGAAATATATTTAAATGCTAAATTAGTGTAGCAATCAATAGGTAAATATGTTCTTAATTCAGCTCCTCCCCAGTACTGGAGGCCAGGCAGTAACTGCTGTCATTCTGAAACACCCACTTCAAGTAGACTTATGCTGCTGAATATCTATCTATTCATTGTCCTGTTAGCTCGGCTAATATACTGGCCACAATATATTCTGTATTTATCGTCAAACCGAATGAGACTTGTAACTGACAGAACCACTCATGATAATTTGACAAAAACTGCTTATTAATAGAAGATGCCATTATAATCAAACATCCTTTAATACTTACGAGTCTAGATGCTGAAAAAGCATGTCACGGGATGAACTGGCAGTATCTTTTTCAAACTATTATTGTTTCTGAAATTTCCTGCGTGTTTTGTTAAATTAGATCAATCAGTAACATCGAGGAGCTATAGCTAGAATAAATGTTAAGAATACATTTTTGTGTATTTAATTTAGGAAGTGACACCAGGCAAGGGATGCCTGCGCTCTCCACTTTTGTTTATTGTTTTATCTGGAACCCTTGGCAAGCAGATTAAAGAAAATCTTACCGAATGAATACAGAGTACAGTGATTAACATATAAGGTTTCTCTTTATGCATATGGTCTTTAGGTACATATATCTAATCCACAGTAAGATTTGACGGTTACTTTTCTGGAATTAGATACACAAAGTTAACACACAGTGCTGTACGGATAAATGACATTCCCCTTGGAGATAACAATTGCAGAACATCCCTTTTTGACAGAACCTACTCATATAACTTAATTGGGTTTAAAATTAGCAATTAAGTTAACTTTAGGTGGTGCATTTTGGGGGAGTGCACGGATCTGTATCTAAAATAAAAGGCAATTTGCTTGGATATGGCACAAAGCATACATGAAGCACAGTGGTTTGTACTTCCTTTGATAATATATGTTTCACAGGGTATTCTTCTTGCTCTAAGATTATTAAGAACAGAATTTTCTAGTAAATTAAGGAAGGTTGCATCTATACTTACTTGGGCACGACAAAAACTGTGGGTGTTCTGAAAAATATTTCAAACAAGTTTTGGATCTCAGAAGCCTAATGAGTTCATGTCCAGGGCTGGATAACATATAGCAGGTGTCTTACTGGTTAGCATGAAACAAGATATGCCAGATACTTCCAGAGGCTATTCAATATCAGCCTCTTCATACCAGATGAATGGAGCACAGCAAAAGTCATCTCCATGTATAAAGGTGTGGTGTCAATGGACCCATGTAATTATAGACCTATAAGCCTGCCAAACTTTACCTGTAAAGCTATGGAAAGGATCATTATGGAATCAATAAATAAAGACACAGACCACCTAGAACTCTCGACCCAACCCAGTTCATCTTCATTAAGGGCAGAGCCTGCCTATTTAACCTAGTCACCTTCTTCATGAAGGTTATTAAAGCAATGGATGAGGGTAAATCAGTGCAAATTGCACAGCTAAACCTCACAAAGGTGTCTGACACCATCCCACATTCAGGCATCATAGATAAACTCTCACATTTAAAGGCAAATCCATATACAACTCATTGGATAGCATATTGGCTCACAAATAGAATCCATGAAATTAGCATGGGCAGCTCTTTCTCTTCCAAAAGAGCTGTCAGTAGTAGCAGTGTACCCCATGGTTCAGTTCTTGGACCAATCCTCTTTGGCATTATGGCTGACCAAATTTGCAGATGACTGTAAACATGGTGCCATCATAAACTCCTGAGAGGACACCAAGATCCTCCAAGAGGGCATTTCTCTTCCATATAGCTGGTGTCAGAACCACAGTCTAAAACTAATGACAAGAAACGTATAAATAGCATTCTTTGGAAAGCATGACTTCCCTTGTAAGTATAAAACTGACAGCACATCCCCAAATTTAATTTCATAGTCAGGAATCTGGGAACCTCTGTTAACAGTGACCTGTCCTTTGATTACCATATATCCATTATTGTAAGGGAAAAAAAGTTATGTACTCACCATAATGCCCCACCCGCCTAACACACTTCAGATCCCTTGTAAGTATAATATTGACAGCAAATCCCTTGTAAGTATAATATTGACAGCAACCCCCTTAAATTTAATGTCATAGTCAGGAATTTGGGAACCTCTGTTGACAATGACCTTTCCTTTGATCAGCATATATCCACTATTGTAAGGAAAAGTAACATTAAATCTGTGTTGTCCATTTTCATTCTTCCTTAACTGATGGGTCTCAGATCTGACTCGGCTGCTTCTACCAGATTCTTGGATCCAAACTCTCGAGCTCTTCCCTTTACTCATAATGCCCCGCCCACTAACACACCTCAGATCGAGTTTGCTGCCCATAAGAGACAGTGCACAATACCTTACAAGAACTTAAAAAGGAACAGAATAAGAAAAAAAAAAAAGAGTTCAAACAAGCTCCTAAACTGAAACACTTAGGCCTAACTAGGAGCAAAAGGAAGGGGGTTATGACGGCGGGAAGTTGAGGACGAATGAAAATGGACAACACAGATGTAATGCTATGGTAAACACAACTTTTTTAATTGATGTCCTTTTCATTCATTCTGTAGCCAATGTCCTACAACCTCTGTATCGAAACAAGGTTTACTAAAATTCCAAAAACACAAGCAGGAAGTACACAAAATCCAGTAAAAAACAGTGGTCAAGCGCTTTCGTCAATAGACTTCATCAGAACAATTTGAAATAAATACAACTATACTCCCATAATCACTTAATTGAAGTAAGCAAATCCTAAGCAGAATTAAACAAGTTCTTAAAGGAAAACCTTCTAAAAGAATTCTAAAACACTGTTTTCTTACACTCTTACCAAAAAAGAAAAAACATATTTAAAACTGACAAGTGAAGCCCAATGTAAAAACATATAACTTAATATTGTAAAAATGGATCCAAGAGGAAGCTGGAGAGATTACAGTTTATATGTCCTATACCTAAGTTCGGGTCTTATACTAATGTGTTTTTGGAATTTTAATAAACCTGGTTCGATACAGAGGTTGTAGGACATTGGCTACAAAGTGGTTTGTTATTTTACTTGTGGCGTTACCACTTTTTGCACACCTTCTGCTGTTCAACCTTTTCATTCATTCCTAAACTGATGGGATTCCCCAGCTAGATGAACATTGGGCGGTCCTCATGGATGGATATTTAAAGTACTGCGGAGCCAAACGCAGCTCTGTTCCTAGAGACCAAATCCAATTTGTTATGAGCAATACTTTTATTTATTTATTTGACATTTGTTAACCAGGTTGGCCCAACTGAGCCAAGGGCCCGTTTTCAGTGGAAACCAGAGGAGAAAAGCACCAGACAATTTACAGTCATGCAAAATATAAAACAAGTATAGAGCGGTCTAATGTACAAGCACATAACATAAAGATGCAAGATGCAGTTCACAGCACAGTACTCAGTAATACAATTAAAATACCATTACAAAAATATACAATATATAAGAGGTACTTTCAGTATTAAACATAAGAGACATAGCATTAGAATAACTTTTGTTTTTAATACAAGAGGATAAAAAGAAATTACATGACACAGAGAAAAAAAAGACAAAAAAGAGGTGACAGATCAAAATACAGATGCACACGTCATCTATAGAAGCTCTTAACCAAAAGGCTGAGGATAAAGCCATAGACCTTGTGGAATGAGCTCTAGAACAAGGACAAACATTTTTCACTATAGACACAGGAGATACAATTGGTTAACCATTTGGCCAGTGTAACTTTGGAAACTCACTTGCAATCTGTTAGGTGCAAAGCATTTAAACAACTGGTCGGTCTTCCAGAAATCCTTGTTTCTATGGAGATAAAATCGAAGTTGCCTATGTACATCCAAAAGATGAAGCATGTTTCTTGTTTGAAAAATTTGGAAAGAAAATCGAGAGGTTAATGACCTGGTTGATATTAGACTCAGAAGCTGCCTTAGGCAAAAAAGACAGGATGGTCCATAAGGAGACCCTGTCTTTGTGGAAAACCAGATAAGGAGGCTTGGAGAAGATACTCAACTAGCTGATGTAATAGCAACTAGAAAAATGGTTTTCCAAGACAAAAACTTAAGGTCTGACCTGGCTGAGAGTTCAAAGGGACTTTTGGTCAGAGCTTGAAGCAAAATAATTAAATCTCAAGGAGGAGTAGAATCCTTTAGTGGAGGTCTAAGTAGAAAAGTTCCTTTGAGAAAGGCTTTACATAATTTAGAAGAAGCTAAGGAAGAATTATTTTCACCTAGATGGAAATTTGAAGTAGCAGCCAACTGGACCTTACCAGTAGAAAAGCTAGCCCCTTCATTAAAAAATGAAGCTAAAAAATCAAGTACAGCTAGTACAGGGGCAGAAAAGAGCTCCAGATCCTTCTTAAGTGCCCAGAAGAAAAATCTCACCCATTTACTTTTGTAAATCTTCCTAGCAGAAGCTTTTTGAAAAAATAACAAAATGTGATGGACCAAGGAGGACAGCCTGGGCTGTCTAGCAATCAGTGGAACTGGAGAAACAATGTGGTCAGTTTGAGCCTTCTGTCCTGATGAGTCGTCCCTATCAGGTGAGATAGGAGATCTGGATTGGGTCCAGTATCCAGGGCTGATGTAGAAGGTGAGACCAGAGGAAGGGGAACCAAATTTGAGGAGGCCAAAAAGTGCAATGAGGACAACTGTGCTCTTCAACTGGTATGCTTTCTGTAGACATTTGTGGATTAGAGGTACTAGTGGGTAAGCATAGAGAAGACAGGTGGGCCAATCGTGGACTACAGCATCTCTCAATGACTCCCCCACTGGAGGGATCAGGTTAAAGAACCTGCTACACTTGTTGAGGGGAGAAGAAAAAAGGTGACAGCATGCCTGGCCCCATCAATGGAAAAGTTCTCTCTGCCACTTTGACACTGAGTGACCTCATAAGGTATCAGAATGGACCTGCTTAGTTTGTTCGCAATCATGTTGCCTTTCCCTGGTATGTGTTTTTCTATTAGAAATGGACTGGAGAGATTGCCCATTGCCACACTCTCATTACTTCTCGACATAGTGGGTAAGATTTGGCTTCTCCTGGTTTGTTGATGTACCAGACTACAAACATATTGTCTATCTGAACAGCAATCATCCTGGAGGGGAGAGCATCTTGAAAGGTCTGCAACGCTAGAAGGACTATTCCCATTTCCAGCGCACTGATATGTGTCTTGGCCTCTTCTGGAGACCACTTACCTTAGACTGTCTTTCCTAAGTAGCGACCCCCCACCCCAACTGGGAGGTGTCATGGTCAGCAAGGCCGCTGGCAGGGGAAGAACAAATGGACAACCTTCAGAAACTTTATTTGAGTGAAGCTACCAAAGAAGATATCTTTTGCAAACTTGTGTGATCTTGACTGGGACTGTTAAAGGCTACTGAAGAATGGACCACTGTACTGACAGGGTCCAATGCAGTATTCGCATGTAAAACCTGGCTAAAGGGACTAAGGTAATAGCTGCTTTCATGGATCCCAAAGTTTGTAAGATAGACTAGTTGTGCTGGAAGAAAAGAATGCAGCATTCCTCTCTTGACCTGTGATCTGGGAATCTGGATGCAAGTTGGAGGGAGACAGTCTATCTGATTGACCATGTCTAGATGAGCACCTATGAACTCCAGGCTCTGCAGAGGAGTGAAAGGTGATTTGTTGTAACCGACTGTGATGTACAGGTGGAAACTTAACTGGAGCTAGTAGTCCCTTGCCTGTAGGAGAATATGCTTAGTTGGAGCATTTAGGAGCCAGATGTCTAGGTATGGAAACAGTCAGAATCCCAGCAGTCTCAAGTGAGTTGTCACAACTAAAAACCAAGCCAAACACTGCCATGCATTTGGTGAACACCTTGAGGCTGCAGTTAAGACCAAAGGGCAATGCTCTGAATTGGTAATGACTGGCTAGAAGCTGGAAGTGCAGATATTTTCTGGAGCACCTGCTCATTTTGATGTGATAGTACACATCCTGAAGATCTGTCAAGTACATCCAATCATCCTTTTACAGTAGGGGCAGAAGGAACTGAACCATGACCATCCAGAACCTTGAATAGTATGCAAACCGGTTTAGTTTGCTGAGATCCAGTATGGGTCTCAAGTCCCCTGTCTTCTTTGGCACCAGGAAGAATCTTGAGCAGGGCCTGGATCCACTCTGGTCTGGAGGAACCTTCTGGATGACTCTTTTTCTAGCAGCTTTCCTATTTCCAAGACTGCTGCTTCCCTCTGATTGGGTGCACCTTCAGGAATTCTCTTCATTTTTGTAGGAGGAATTTGGAAAAATAGTATGATATAACCTCTGGATACAATTCCCTCCATCCAGGAATCTTTTGTTATGGACAACCAGGCTCTTTGGTGCAGAGACAAATGCCCCCAACTGCCTCCAGAGGGCCATAGTCGTGCAGCCTTTCAGGATTGCTGGTAGGGTTTGTCCGAGAAGAAATTCTGGAAACCCTGTTTCTGTGGATCACTATCACCTCTGCTTGCAGGGGAGGTGTCTTCCATTAGATGTCCCCCCTCATACCCCCGGGAGAACTATTTCCTCATGAGTCTTGGAAAGGCCCCTCGATTTATGGAACCACATCTTTCTAACTCCTCACTGATTACAGGAAAAGGTTCCTTGATGGATAAACATATCCCTACAGCAAACAAGGTCTTTCCTTCTTGTTTACATCTGGAGAGAGTGACTTTTACTTTAGGGCCAAATAAGGAAGAGCCATCAAACAAAGCATTGATGAATGAAGACTTGAAGGGCCCTGCAAAGTTGTATATGCTTGAACCTACTGCCCTTGAGGTAAATTCAACTGCATGACAGATCAGCCTCATGAACACATTAGCTATAGATTGAAGGGTGGCCAGTTGTGAGGAGACTATTTTGGTCCTCCACAGATATGGACCCAAAAATAGATTTGGAAAGTTCTTTAGTCATCTCTTAGCAATCTCGTAAAATGTGCCAAATAATTCAATGACCACAGAGAAAAAAATCGCTGAAGCACAGATGCACTTACTGAATCTGTACAAGGCCCTGGACTCCTTGTTAGGGAGATAGACAGAACAGCTCTAATCTGCAAGCTCTTTTTTTATTGTTGCTGCCACAACCATGGTACCAGCTGAGACCCCTTTCTCTAGTGTGTCCTGTCCTTGGAAGGGGCTAGAAATTTTTCTGGACACTTGGGGTGGGACCCACAGTATCTGGTTCCTTCAACGCCCAGTGAGAAACAAGGTCTGTAAGTTCATCAGCCAGAGGATCACCCAAGATGTAGCCAGACCTGAAAGCCTCCAGTAATACCGATTTCTCTTGGGAAGGGGTGTCGGAAGACCAACCACCTTTTTGTTTTAAGAGCTCAAGAATGTCTCCAAATGAGATGTCTTCATGTGGAGACCTGGAGGACACTTCCCATTCATCAAAATCGGTGTCCCCCATGAGAGATTCCTGAGGGGAATCTAAGTGTCTCCTTTTTCATGCTCTCTTTCAAGGGACCTCATTAGCGGGATGGTCTGGTAAGGTATCAGAAGTGCTGGGGGAGTCCTGAAGGACTGACTGGAGACTTGGATGGGCTGGCTGTCCTAGTGGAATGGAAGAACAATGCTCAAAGTAAAGACCCAAAGGAGATAGACTGATCTGATCTGAGTGGGAGGTAGGGATGTCCTTTCTCTAGGTAAAGAGAAAGTCTTCTCCACTATCGTAAAGGCATAGTGCTTGGAGAAGACTAAGGCCAGTATTTCATGAGCTGCTGGCCCTTGAAACCCTGTAACCACCCAACCCAAGGATGAAGTCAGACCTGAGCAGTCAACAGCCATAGCTCTGAAGGGCAGGGACGGCTCCAATAACTTCAGAGTCAACTCTGGTCCCCCTGAACCAGCAATGACGTTTCAGCTCTGAGAGTCCTCTGGCTCTGAAAGGATCAGAGCCAGACAGCTCAGAGAAGTGACATACGTCGAAGAATGAATAATCTTTAGATCAGATGATGACCCCCCCCCCCCAGAGATCTGGATCTAAGGGCTCTGAAAGAGCAGGTTGGATCAGAGAAGGAGAAACTAAAGAGGGACTAGTGTCAGTCAGGCAGACTCATTGATCTGATGGGAAAAGGAGAGAGATTACCCCCATCTGGATCTGAGGTGTGAGGAATTTACCCACTTCAGCCTCAGGCAAACTCCTGGAGGACCTCAGAGAAGAGGTAGTGGATGGAGGTCCAGAGTGCTTATGAGGAGATTCCTGCAAGAAGGGAGATGGGAGTTGAGACATTATTGGATCCAATGAAAAGAAGTGACCGAATCCAAGCTGATTTAGATTTCGGAGCAAAGGGATCTGACTTTTTTGATACTTTTGAAGGTGGCTCTGAGGAAGGAGCTGAAGATGTTGGTAGGATCTAGAGAACTCTTTCTAGAGTCTTTGTGTTTGGGAGCCGAGTTGGGTTTCCCTTTGTCAGTTTTTTCTGAGGGGGGGTTGAGCCCTAGCTGAAACAGAGGAAGAAAGGGAAGGGAGAAAGCCCTTCAAAACAAGCTTATTTTGTCTGCCTGTGAGCGCCCTGGAGTTGTCCTGGAGTTGAAGCCAGCACATATCGAGCAATCTGCATCTAAATGGACAGCACCCAAGCAATGCACGCATTCCCTGTGGGCATCCAAATTAGGTATTTTGTGTTCACATGTGATGCACTTCTTGAAGCCATTTAGTTTATCAGCCATCCTGGCATACCTAAAGAAAGGAAAAGAAAGTCCACTGAAAAAATCAAAAACTATAAAGAAGTACTTTTTTAGGAGGCTTGGAAAATGCCATCAACAATGGTAGACAAGAAATGCCCTAAAAGGGGTAGGAAAAGAACAGAAAGAAGACAGCAATAGTACTAGACAGAAATATGGAGTTCTCAGTAAAAAATGCAGAGAGAGACTTGAAAAGGAAGTTAAATGGAAAAAAAGGAGGAAGGTGCCAGAATCAGTCAAAAGACTTAAGGAAGACATTTTTCACTGTTTATCCTAGAAAAGTCACCAACAGCTTGAGAGCGATAGTATCTGCATCTGTAGCGATGTGGTGGCAAACAACATCTATGGTATGTTAGGTAAGAGGGCATTACAGGCAAAGGGAGGAGCCCGAGAGTTTGGATCCAAGGATCTGATAGAAACAGCTGAGTTGGATCTGAGACCCATCACTTAAGGAATGAATGAAAAAGACAACATCAGACATCCTTTTTCATTGTTCAGCTTATATATAAGAGTATGGCATACAGGTCCGGGAATGTTATCATTCCATACTGCTCAGCTCTCAGTAGGCTGACCATTGAATATAATGCCCCTTTCAGTATGTACTTGTCTAAAAACTTGTCACAACTGGAACCACCCCAATGATTTTTCACTACAAAATCAAGAGCTTAAATCATAAAATCTATGCAGATGGTTTCAAAGCATTCTCCCTCATCTTAGTATCAAAGGCCATCACTGTCTCAAGTAGACAGCCTCAATGGACCCTATCCTGTCAGATCTAGTACACATTTGTAAGTCCCATAGTAGCAAAAACACTTAACTCAATCAAGGGATCTCAATCTCTTTTGCAACATAACCAGGACATGTTGGAGGGATAAGTATGTATCATAAAGAGCACTGCCTCTACTGAACCATCTTCTACTCCACATAAAGCAAAGAAAGTACAGTTGTGTACGCATCATAAATTTACATGTTCAAGTGTATTCACTGTTGTAGTCATCACATTTGGGTTATATGCTTGCAGTAGCCCTCAGTCGGCCTGATTAACAAAGTCTTGGGTCCTGCGTCGGTTGCTGTCTCTTCTTCCGTGACATCAGGTAGTCAGGGGTATAAAACATGCAGCCAACACCATTACATCAGTTTTTCTTGCCCCGGATGTCAGGTGCCCCCTTAATGGGAAGCAATAATATATATATATATATATATATATATATATATATATATATATATATATATACACATATACATACAAAAAAGCAAATACACCAAAAAGCTTTCAAGCATAGTAAAGGAGAGTAGACATATAGCCAAAAGAAGTCAGGGGGCTGGAGGGACAGTAACCAGGACTGCAACAGTGAATACACTCTAACATCTACATTTATGGTAAGTTTACACAACTGTACTACGTTCTTCGTGTTTCACTGTTGCAGTCATCACATTTGGGTAGATTCCCAAAGCTAAGGATGGGAGGAGGAATTTAGATAGCATTAAGACCAGCTATAAGGCCCTGCAAGACTGCAGTGGCAAAGCCAGCTCTGGATTTAGAGAAAATTGGCAAATGGTAATGCTTGGTGAAAGTATGTACAGAATGCCAGGTAGCAGCTTCTAGGATATCCCTGGTAGGGACACCTCTGAGAAAGGCTGTAGAGGTAGATGCAGACCTGGTCGAATGGGGTCTGATCCCCTGTGGGATAGATTTTCCATGGTGCTTAAAGCAGAAATTAATGCAATGGCCTATCCATTTAGAAATTGTTTGCTTTGAAAAAGCCTTCCCCTCTGCACCTGCAGCAAATGCCACCAGCAGTTGTTCAGATTTCCTTTGAGGTTTAGTCCTGTCTAAGTAAAATCTAAGTTGTCTGTGCACATTTAAGGAGTGCAGTATCCATTCCCCTTTGTTCTGTGGATTAGAAAAGAAGGTTGGCAAATGAATGGACTGATTAAGAGCTACACTGGATACCACCTTGGGCATGAAGGAGGGATTGGTTCTGAGGGACACCTTGTCTGCATGAAAGATGATGAAAGGCTCCACTGACATAAGGGCCTGTAATTCAGATACCCTTCATGCTGAAGTGATTGCTAAAAGGAAGGCTATTTTCCAAGAAAGGAATTTTAAATCTGCACTAGCAGATGGCTCAAAAGGAGGAAGAGTGAGATTCTCCAATACAAAGTTAAGGTCCCAGACCGGATTTGGGGCTCTCCTGGGTGGTCTTAAATTTTTGGACCTCCTGAGGAAAGTACAGTTGTGTACACTTACCATAAATGTAGATGTTCGAGTGTATTCACTGCTGCAGTCATTACATTTGGGTAATCTGCTGGCAGGTTGCCCTCAGCCAGCCTGATTACCAAAGTCTTGGGTCCTGCGTCTGTTGCTGTCCCTTCTTCCATGACGTCAGGTTGCCATGGGTATAAAACATGCAGCCGACGCCATTACATCAGTTTTTCTTGCCCCAGATGTCAGGTGCCCCCCAAACAGGGAGCCAAATATTTAAGCAATTAAAAACACAAAAATATACCTCCACACAAAAGCAAATACACCAAAAAGGCTTTTAAGCATAGTAAAGGAAAGAAGAGGTATAGTAAGAGAAAAAACAGGGGGTTGGAGGGAGGGTAACCAGGACTGCAACAGTGAATACACTCGAACATCTACATTTATGGTAAGTGTACACAACTGTACTATGTTCTTCGTGTTTCACTGTTGCAGTCCATTACATTTGGGTAGATTCCCAAAGCTATGGTTGGGAGGATGGTTCTATACAGCATTAGGACCAGCTATAAGGCCCTGCAGGACAGCAGAGGCAAAGCCAGCTCTGGATTTAGAGAAGAAAGGTAAATGGTAATGTTTGGTGAACGTATGAACTGAGCTCCAGGTAGCAGCTTCTAAAATGTCTCTGGTAGGAACACCTTTGAGAAAGGCTGTAAAAGTAGATGCAGCCCTGTTGGAATGAGATCTGATCCCCTGGGGGATAGTTTTACCATGGTGCATATAGCAGAAACAAATACAATGGCTTATCCATTTGGAAATAGTCTGCTTTGAAATAGCCATTCCCTCTGCCCCTGCAGCTAATGCCACCAGTACTTGTTCAGATTTTC
Source organism: Protopterus annectens (assembly GCF_019279795.1). Taxonomy (NCBI): domain Eukaryota; kingdom Metazoa; phylum Chordata; order Ceratodontiformes; family Protopteridae; genus Protopterus; species Protopterus annectens. The sequence continues at coordinate 643,116,649 of NC_056733.1, forward strand.
TTTGAGATTTTGTCCTGTTTAAGTAAAATCTAAGTTGTCTGTGTACATCCAGTGAATGCAGAATCCGTTCCCCCTCATTCTGTAGATTGGGGGAAGAAAATTGGCAAATGAATGGTCTGATTAAGAGCCACACTGGATACCACCTTAGGCATGAAGGATGGATTGTTCCTTAGAGCCACTCTGTCCGGTTGAAAAATAATGAAAGGCTCCACTGCCATAAGAGCCTGTAATTCTGAAAGCCTTCTAGCTGAAGTGACTGCTAAAAGGAAAGCTGTTTTCCAGGAGAGAAATTTTAAGTCTGCAGTAGCAGCTGGCTCAAAAGGAGGGAGAGTGAGTTTTTCCAATACAAAATTGAGGTCCCAGGCAGGGGTTGGAGCTCTCCTGGGTGGTCTTAAGTTTTTGGCCCCTCTGAGATACTGCTTTAGCAGAGGATGCGATAAGAGGGGAGGTTCTGTGTTGTAATGAGCTGAAATGGCTGAGGCATGGATTTTTATGGAAGAAAAGGACAGGCCCTTGTGAAGCATCTCAGTTAAATATTGTAAAATCTGAGGAATATTGGGCACTGCTGTGCTTATCCCTTGTGATTGATTCCACGTACAGAATCCTTTCCATTTGTCAGCATAAGAGTTTCTAGTACTAGGCCTTCTTGCCTCCAAAATGACATCCATTACAGGTTTGCTGAGGAATGTCAAGGGTGAATTTAGGTGATTAGCCATGCTGCAAGATTCAGTTTGGAGCCGAGTGTGCAGAATTTGGTTGCTCTGCTGAGACAGTAAGTAAGGTGTCTGAGGCAGGTGCCACAGTGGAAGGTGTGACACATTGTGCAGGAGTGGGTACCAGTGTTGACGAGGCCAGTCTGGAGCAATCAAAATAATTTTTGGCTTGTCCTGTTTTACTTTTAGTAGAACTTTGGAGAGCAGAGGCAGGGGGGGGGGGGGCATAGACTGATAGGTTTTTCCAGCTGAATGATAGAGCATCCACCTTCCAGGCTTTTTTGTGATGAGTTCTTGTGCAGAATTTGCCCGAGTGATAGTTCTGGGGTGAGGCAAAAAGATCTATATCTGTACTCCCCCATTTGCGTGTCAACATGTTGAAAATCCATGGTTCCAGTTTCCATTTGTGTGGGTCCATGAGATTTCTGCTTAGTTTGTCTGCCAGAGTATTCAGCTTTCCTGGCAGGAATTGAGCTTGTAGCTGAATCTGATAGGTTAAGGCCATGTTCCACAATGCCATGGCTAGTCTGCAAAGGGGGTAGGAGTGTGTACTCCCCTGCTTGTTTATGTACCACATAACTGTGGTGTTGTCTGTCTTTATCATTAATTGTCCTGGATGAAGGTAGTCCTTGAAGGCTGTCAGTGCACTCTGTACAGCTAGCATCTCTTTTTGATTGATATGAAGATACGACATGGAGATCCTCCAGAAGGGCCTAAATGAGACTGATGCATGGTGTCAAAGCCATGGTCTCAAGCTAAATGCAAAAAAATGCATAGTAATCCCCTTTGGAAAAAACAGAGTACCCGCAAACTACAACATAGGAGGTAATCCCCTGAAATCTGAAGAAGAAATAAGGGATCTAGGGACCCAAGTAGATAGTCAGCTTTCCTTTGATAACCATGTTGCCAAAGTGGTTAGAAAATCCTTCTATGTGACCCATCCAATCACGAAAGGGTTCGCATCAAGATCTAAGGATGTAATGGTGCCCCTCTACTCTTCCCTCATCAGACCCATTATTGAGTACAATGCACCAATTGGAATATACCTGGCTAGACATCTCCAGCAGCTGGAGAGACCACAGAGGTACCTAACCAAGAAGATTACTGGCCTCAAACAGTTGCCCTATGGAGCACGATTGAAAAAGCTAAGACTGTTCTCTGTTGCATACCGCTTTCTCAGAGGCGATCTCTGTCTAACGTACAGAGCCATGTCCAACCCAGAATTGATGAACATGCTCCATCTTAGCAAAACCAAATCTACTCGAGTTGCACGCTCTAGGGATATAAACCTCAACACAACAATGAATAGAACATGCTGGAGGGACAGATTCCCTTCTCAGAGACTTTCCTTACTATGGAACAGGGTCCCGATCTACATAAGACAGAGCCCCTCACTATCACTCTTCAAGAGGAACCTTGATGAGTTGATGGGTAACAGAAAGTTCACACCGGGGATCACACCAACAGCACTACTAGATAGGGGCCAAGGGTACTAGCTGCTAGTACAAGGGTCTAGGGAACTACTAAAGGGGCGGTGAATACCACACAACATGGCTGGGCTAATATATGCCTTCAGGCAGATAGCCTAGTACCAACCTATTAACCTATGAAGGTGCATTTGATTTGGGCTCCATTTGCCCTGAATGCACTTCCCTGCCAGATGAGCCCCCCAAGCATAGTCTGATGCATCTGTAGTTAGGGTTTGGGTAGCAGGGGGTGGAGTGAATGGCAGTCCCTTGTTTTGGTGGCAGGCTTCTGCCCACCATTGGTACACTAGATGCAGGCAAGGTATGACAGGAATCATTGTTTCCAGGCTGTGACAATGTTGACTCCATAAACTCTATAAGTGCCACTGAAGATTCCTCATATGCAGTCTTGCATATGGAATTAGAAGAATACAGGAGGCCATGAACCCCAAGGCTTGCAGAATTTGTCTTGCAGATAGCTGGGTTTTTGTCGCCACCTGTTTGAAGTAAGTCACCAAATGAATTTGCTTTTCTGGCGTAAGGTAAGCCATCTGGGCAGTTGTATTCAAGCTTGCACCCAGGAATGTAATTTTTGAGAGGGTACCAGTTGTGATTTCTTTTCATTTATGGTGTACACTAGGCAAGTTAGAACCTTTTTTTACAAACGCCAGATGTTTTTGAAGAATGTCCCTGTTTTCTGCCTGAATTAGACAATTGTCCAGGTATTAGATATATTTGAATATTTCTTTGCCTGAAAAATGCAATTAATGGAGCCAGGCACTTTGTGAAGACCCTGGGTACAGTAGATAAGCCAAAGGGCAGTGCAGAGAACTGGTAATGCAAATAGCCTGCTTTGAAGCGGAGGTATCTTCTGCAAGATTCCCTGATTGGGATATGCAGGTAAGCCTCTTTTAAGTCTAGAGTTACCAACCAGGCATCTTTGCCTAGCATAGGAAGTAACTGTTGAAGAGTCAGCATCTTGAATTTTGGAATGTCCAGAAATGTGTTTAGAGTAGATAAGCCCAGAATTGGACACCATGACTTGTCTTTTCTGGGTACCAGGAAAAGTCTTGAATATAAACCTTGTCCCTTTTCCTCTTCTGGGACTGGTTGAATAGCTCCCATGTTCATGAGAGACAGTACTTGTTTCTGGGCCTCTGCCCACTGATTTGGGAGCAGGTCTGGCCATCCGTTTGTGATTGGCAATGTGTGGAAATGAAATCTGTATCCCTGGGATACTATATTTAAAACCCATTTGTCCTGGGTTATAAGTTGACAGTTTCTTACATGAAGTGCCAATTTTCCCCCCAAAAGGGCAGCTGAAAGGTTAGTGCTTGGTAAGTGTAGAGGGAAGTCATTGAGACTGCTTACCATAGGGAGGTGCCTTGTTGTTTCCAGATTTGGAGGAGGAGGCACCCCATTGTTTTGTTCTAAAAGTCCCTTGTAACTGAAACCTGGAGCTTTTGGAATATCTGGGTTTGACTTGAGTGGCCCTTATAGGAACTGGAAAGGACCAGTTCTTAGTAGGCCAGTGCCTACTAAATCTTGCAGGTTGCACTTGTAAGAAATCTTTGACAGTTTGCATAGATTTAGCTTTATCTTCCATCTTTTTTAAAACTTCTTCAGTCTTATTACCAAAGAGACAGTCCTGTTGTAAAGGAGCATCCAACAATTTTGCTTTAACATGATCAGGCAGAGTTTGCTCTTTGAGCCAAGCATGCCTTCTTAGCACAGAGCCAGTTACAGCAGCCCTGTAAGAGGCCTCCAAAAAATCAAAACCACATTGCAAAGTATGTTTTCCAACTTGTTCAGCTGAATGCAATAAATCCTGTAAATCTTTATTTTCCACACAGTCAGAAATTAACATCAATTTCTGTTTAAGCAGTCCCATGATATGCTGCTGGTATTTAAGCATATGAAATTGACAGTTTAAAGCCCTGATTGCCAAGGTTGCAGAAGCGTAAACCTTCTTACCCCATCTATCCAGCGCCCTGGAATATCTATCAGAAGGAGTAGGATTTTTAGCAGTAAAGGCCTTAATGCCCTTAGGACCATGAGAAATGGTTTCAGGATCTGCAATAGGATTTTTGAAAAATAATTTGTGGGAGTCAGGAACCCTGTAGTATCTGTCTGGCTTACAAGGAGCCAGAGGCAGGGAATCAGCAGCCATTCTAGATTCTGAAAAAACATCATCAACAATGTCTAGGACAGGAGGTATAGCCGAAGCCCTATTTTGAGGAAGAAGAAAATCCCTAAATCTCTTTTTAGATTCAGAGAAATCCTGACTTTCCCAGTGGAAATGTTCCCGTAAGGTATGTAAAGTTTCCCGAAAAGAAAAAATCTTGGGGGAGAAGCAGAAGGAATGGAATCTTCTGCATCAGAGTCCTCATAAGTAGGTACAGACAAATCCTGTTCATTAGTAGAGTCAGAAGAATTAGGATCCTGTTCAGAAGATTCATAATCAATGTCTTGCCTAGGCCTCTTAGAGGGGGGGGGGGGGTTGGTTACCCCAGATCAGAGTAATTAAATCTTCACCCATTTTGATCATTTGTTTTTTAGGCATAGGGGCCTGCACATGTGGCCCAGGCGTCGGTTTTTTAGACATAGATTTTGGCCTTAGTTTTGAAGATGGTGTTGGTCTAATATACAAATCTGTAGGCTTGAAAACACCTTCAGAAGCCGGTGCCTGCACAGCGGCTCCAGACCCATCTAAGGTAGAGACATCTGCGGGTTCCATAATTGAAGCATCTCACTGCATACTGGACTCTGAATGGGTCTCAGTAGAGGCCTGCGAATCAGAAGTAGCAGGTATCAGGGGCTGCGAAAGTGCCTCACTGAGTACCGGCGAACTGGCGACTGGCTTAGGAGAAGCGTCGTCGTCTGTTTTGGATCTCGACGGTCTGTCTCTGTCTTTTTCTTTGCGTTTTTTAGGTATTCCGGTAGTCGGATTGCTAACAGACATTTCTGGATAATTAAAGCGTGATCCAAAATATTTAGAAGCAAAAATATACCGACGTTTAATAGTGCGTTGATTAATTTAGCAAAAAACTGACAGCATGGTACATTGTGGTCAGGGCCTAGGCAAGGAATACAGTACAAATGAAAATCTTTATGAGGTATTTGCTTTCCACAAGAAATGCAATTATTTACTTTTACTGACGTCGGTTTAGAGCAAGAAAAAGTTTTCCCAATGGGGTACTTAGCTTTAGTTTAAGACTTCGGTTCTGAAACTCGAAAAAGAAAATTTCAGGTGTCGGCTGACCGGTACTTGCGAACTGCTTCTGCTTTGGGCACCGCACAGCAAGAAAGACTGATGTAATAGCGTCGGCTGTATGTTTTATACCCCTGACTACCTGATGTCACGGAAGAAGTGACAGCAACCAACGCAGGACCCAAGACTTTGTTAATCAGGCCGAATGAGGGCTACTGCAAGCAGAAAACCCAAATGTGATGACTGCAACACTGAAACACGAAGAACATCTTCTCTTACTCTATTCAAATGTAATTTAGACGACTGGATGGGAAACCATAAACTCGCCCTAAGTTTGGCACCCATCTCCCTGATGGAAAGAGGAAATAAGAAAATGCAATGGCTAAAGAATACCATGGGAATGTAAAGTTAGGCTTCTTATGACACTCGCAGATCACTGACTGATTAAATAGATATAAATCTATGCACATTTATTCTGTACAATATGGCAACTCAGTAGAAACAATATTATTTTAGTAATCTCAATGCAATGCATTATGGGATGCATACTGTATTAAAATGGCAATGTTATACAATAGTCTTGAAGTGGCAATAGCTACTGTACATACTGACAACACTATATATATAAACAAAATAGCAGCTCTCCATCACAGTAACAGTTAAGAATTGCCTCGAACAATGACTTCATTGGAGTTCAAGAACCACTGACAAGCTGGTAAATGTAACATTTTCTAACATCTGCAGCACATAACCACCTCCTTCACAGAACTGTAGTCCTCCCATGTAATACCCTATGCTGTTATCTCACAGGTGCTTAAGTGGGTTTCTGCTCACAAGTTTTCTTCATTGAAAACCACCGAAGAGTGTCACATTTTTCTGTTTTAACTCAAGACTCCTATTTTTAATTTTTTTTTTCTGAATTTTTGCACTGAAATGCCTACTTATATTTATGGCAAAGGAACAACCCCTGGAAATTTCAGTCATTTTTCTCAAGGTTTGGTGTAAAATGCCCTGCAGATCCTCAGCGTGAGAGGGTCTTACATATAATCCATGACAGTAAACTCTATTGAAGCCTTTCCACTACCCAGTGCAAATGAGAAAAAAATAAATTTAATTTTCTATAAGAGATAGCCTAACAGACACACAAGTGGTATGTAATGTGGAACAGCAGGCTCCAAGGTGCTGTCCTCTGTGTTACCTTGAATGCAAATCAAGTTTGTCAGAATCAAATTAGTTAGACTTGAATGTAAAGGAAAAATATCAAATGCAGACTGTACTCGTATACTACAAAAATGTAAGACACAGCAGAATTGTTACTCATTTCTAAAAGGAACTATAGCACAAGAAAGAAGTGTTATACAAGTGAGAAAATATGAAACCTGGTAAAGCTAATAGAAGTATGTTGCTCTGAAAACCAGTAGGAGGTTTACTGGAAGGCTTTACTATGAGTATGTAGACGTTTGATAAGTGAATGAGTTAATAAGGATTTCACACATCTGTATACAATTCATTTCACTATCTCTATCGGATGAATAAGCATGACGCATACCGCTGCCTGAGTCAGGCGTATAAAATGTCACACGTTATATTAGTTACAATTATGAAATTTGTTCTTAGAAGTCCTAGAACATGCACTGTAACAAAATATAAGCCACTGTGCTAAAAAAATGAGTGTTGAAAGTTAGCTTGCACTCAGTAATAAGAATACAACACATCAGGATGGGGAAATAGCATAATTCACACATGGCATCGGCCACATTTATAGTTGTAATACCCACTGGAAGGAATGTGTACACATTCTGAAATCTAAGTGACAAGATGAAATTACTTATGTCAGGGAATATATTTGGAAACATAATGCACATACATAACCTACTGATTTTTCCAGTTATTTTTGCTTCAGATGTTTGATATAGTGTTCTTGTAATGCTCTCTCAAGAAGAATCCTGATAATTTTTTTTATGGGAAATATATATGTTATTTCTCACAGTGACTGCAATTTGCTTTATGTCCCCACACCTCCTCCACCAAACCTAAAACGCACATTTTGTTCTAGAGGACAAAAATAATCACTGTTACTTTCACAAAATATCCCAAAGAAGCAGGCATATCTTACTTGGGTGAAAATGTTGAAAACTGGTAACGTTACAAAGCTGTACCTGCAGATCTAGTACTTCTCGACATTCTAGTTCTGTCTTCTGCTTTCATATCCTATCCTATGAATTACACTGGTAAAAAAAATCATCTCCAGCCTAAAAACTGATTCTGCACACCAACAACGTGATCAGCCTTCATGTTAGATATGTGCAGTGTCACTGACAGTAAGGTTGGGGGGGGGGGGTCCTTAGAGGATACATGGTGAAACCTGCGGCCAAAATATTTAAACAATGACCCAGTTATGATTTTGAAATTGAAGTATTCATTGAAGGACACAAAGAATAAAACCTTACTTTTAACAGTCACCTTAGTTCATAGTCGGGTTTCATAAATGAACTTTCTGTTGTGCTAGGAAGTGTTAAGAACCTTGAAATTGTGGGAGAGTTGGGCAGGATGGGGGAGGTTTCATGTTACAGCAGGATGAGGGTGGAACTGGATGAAGAGGATGTTCCGCTTTTACTTAAAATGGTAAAGTTAGCTAACAAAAGAACCAAAAGGCTGTAGCACACAGTTCTGAGGTGACTGGATATCTATGGTACCAGTTTTATTAGGGGAATGGTAGCAGACAGGCACTGCACAGTAGAAGGAGAGAGAAAAGTATAATTATTTAGCTATTTCTTGTTTCACTAGAAACCACAAGCAGGAAGAGTATGCAGTGTCAGGAAGAAAGGAGCAATACTTTTCTGCAGCTGAAGCCACAGCTAGCATTGGGCAATACTCAGAAGAAAACAAACATTACAGCAGTAAAGCCTCACTGTATTCTTTTAAGTGGGTTAACAGCAGCTGAAATGAAAGCACTAATGTTCTAACCGCCTGAAATAACACTGCTTTTGCATCTCTTTCAGCATTTTACTGCACGTCAACAGTAAAGTCCCAAAGTCACAGTTCCAACACTCAAGCTGGGAATCAGTGTCATTCATTATCAGGCAGGCACCTGTTCGTGCATTTCTTGTTGAGAGTACTTAAAAATAGAGACATTATACCTAACGGATAATCCTGCCAGTGTAGTTTAAAAATGAAGGCACGATAACATATCAGACATAGGTGTGCATTTGAGCTCAAGGCATTTCTTAGTAAGAAACATCATGACACCAAGTCCTGAAATGTATCTTGAACTTCTTAAGCACCACTTAAACAACACATTGTAAACAGTGGAATAAAATGAAACCTTTTTTTCTGCCTTGGGCCTACATCATGGCTAAAAAAAGATCTTCAGACCAGTCCACCTACCTGTGTAGCACAATGTCTCAGCTGGCTTTATGGCTGACCCAGACCTCTCAACTGTCCAGATTTTACTTCAGCATTTTGGTCTGTTCCTAATAAAATGTGTGGTTTTCAGGCAAATCACTGGGATGATGTGAGGAATGAAACCACTAAATAATGACATACATTTGCTTTACAGACTTCATATCCTCTAGAAAATGTATTGTAAATCCTGTTATTCTAGCTGCTTTCTAAGTTTATAAGAGCAACATTTAAAATATGTCCCTATTTTTGAGTCTTTGTCCCTCCGTTAGGTCCAGCTTTGTCCAGATTTCTTGGGCTAAGAGGTTGAGAAGTATGTACCTCTCAACCTGCAGAAAATGAAAATAGGTACAAAAGCCTCTAGAAAACGTAGGTACATCTAGCCAAAAAATCAGGACATTTAATTAACATAAGATTTGAATACCAAATAGCAGATAACCCTTCCTGCTTCCAGTAGAAATGTGGGATACGACTCAGAAACACATTTAAAAAACAGAGTGACAAAAATGATGGAAAATATAAGCACATTATTACAGAGACCATGTAAAACCTGTAGACTTTAATGAACTGCATTACAAAATTCACCACACAAGGTAATTTATTTCTGCTTCTGAAAAAGGGAGATGTATGATGTGGATCCTCTTTCTTTAAAATACTGTTGGCACTAGTAATGTTGGTCATGTGTGTACTAGACAGCTTCAAAAATCACATGATGAGGGAGATTCAGAAAATTGTGTGAAGGGGTAAATCAAGCCTGAGCATAGAGGTATACCTCCAAAAATACATTCATCCTAGGCAGGGGCATGCCAGGCCTGAAAACGTTATGTTCATCCAAAATTGGAACAGTTGAGAGGTCTGTTCGCTAATAAAGCCAGAATACAGTGTCCTAATTAAAGCTAAATCAAATCTAATCTTGCTTAAACAAAAAAAGTAGACAGAAAATTAAAAACTGCACAGTTCAGACTGACAGCAGCACATCTTCCAAACAGCCAGACTGGGAAAAAAACAATTACAGCAAAAATGCAAGATATATAACATGGATATAAATCCAACAAACAAGCAACAATCTGCTTATTGTTTAGTGCAACACTTGCATATTACAAAAATGCCAGCCTAGAAGGGAAAGATTTGCACAAAGAGGGTTAGCAGTGCCCTGTTTAGTAGCAAGCTCCCAGGACCAACTTTTTCCCTAGCTGTTTGTCAGTTGAACCCTCCCAAGCTTCCCTGCTGCACTGCGGACAACTCAGCTGAGCACTATCACCACACGCCTTTGTCCCTAATCCAACAGAATAAGCCCCCTTATTTAGTTAGCCAGGTTAGTCCTAGAGCAAAGCTATTCCAACTTGCCCACTCCCCAACTAGTACTTATGGTTTAACCTGCTACAATGGACAGCTCAGTTTCCCAACATTTCACCAGCTAGCCTGAGTGACCCTAGGGCAATTTAGTAATTGCCTCATGTACACTGACAACCACTTGCTCCTAAAGCAAACAAATACAGTATATGAGAGATGTAACTGTACCATGAAGCGGAATCAATCCTCTCATGTAACAATAAATAAGACATCAAACAGGCTGTCGTTACACACACTGCTCCTCTCACACAAGACAAGGTCAAGTCACATAGACCCACCTATGCGGAGGTACTCATCAAGAGCCTACCAAAGGACCAAGGAACTCCCAAGCTCAAACAGATCACACTTACTGGAGCACGAACAGACCCCACTTCACATAGCAATACACAAGTGTCTCAACAAATAAGCAACACACACAAGTGTCTCAACAAATAAGCCCCTAAGGCAAAACACCTCAAAACCTAATGCCCTGGTCATAGGCGATTCCATAGTGAAACACAAAGTTCTTCCCCTCAGCAGGCTGGACAAGGAGAAAGTCACAGTTAGCTGCTGTCAGGTGCCAGGATTTGTCAAATGACACGCATTCAAGTCACTCAACAATTACTGTTATGACTCTGTCATAGTACATGTTGGAGTGAATGACTTCAGTGTACCTCTCTGGACTATATAAGAGAGATATGACTGAACTGTCAGATTATGTGTCCCAGGCAGGCATGTTCCTAGCACTAAGTAGCATTTTACCTTCACCCAGGGTGATGCTACAATATAGGCAAAAATGATTTACTTCAACAATTGGCTTAGCTTCTAGTGTCAATCCAAGGGGATCCAGTATATGTCACCCTGGGAAGACATGGCTGACAAACCATGCTGCTTTGCCAGAGATGGTCTTCATCTGTCTCCTCTAGGCTTTCGGATACTAGCAAAGACACCTGCCTTCCCCATAGTGCCTTTTTTAGGCAATGTCAAAACAAAAAAAATTACCAACATAATGAAATTCACTCAAGACAAACTCAAGGTTATGCTGCTTAATGCCAGGAGCCTCAACAGAAAACTGCACTACCTGGAAGCACTCCTCACCTTGGAAGATGCTGACGTCTGTGCAGTCAATGAGACTTGGTTCAAATCCGCAGAGAGAATCTTGGCCATACAAGGCTACAATGCCTTCCACACATTCAGACCCCAAAACGAGTGTGAAGGAACCAAAGGTGGAGGTGTATCCATCTTCATTAATTCCAAATAAACCTAGAGACTGGTTAAACAGTATGACTCTCTAGAGCTACTCCAGGTACAATTCAATATAGGTAAAACACCCTGAACCAAGAGAAACACACCAACTATCTGGACTTGCTAGAATCACTCCCTATACAGCTAAACACTTTGGTCATGGGAGATTTCAACTATCCTTCTACAGACTGGACAACATACACTAGCAGAAGTATGCTGAGAGTATAAAAAGTTTCAAACCTCCTGTTAACACAGCCAACAATGACTCCTATGCAGAGGAGTACACAAATGCCCTGTATAGACATTTAAACAACTGTATAGACTTGGTTGTATCTGTCTGGATCAAAACCAGGTCTTCCCATAGAAATAGGCTACCCTGGTGGACTGTAAGTATAAATAGGTTATATAACAAAGGGAAGAAACTGTTATCCATGAACAAAAAGGAACTTGCTCACCATCATAAAAATACTCTCCGCAGCTTGAACAAGCAAATTAGATATCTTCTAAAGTCCTCTAAAGCCAATTATGAGGCTAAATTAGCATCTCTGGCTAAAGACAATCATAAGATTTCCTTTAACTATGTCAGAAATCTTAAAGTGAATGCCCAGCTATGTACCGAACTGACTGTGGACAATATTTCTCACACTGAACCCGAAGAAATTGCCAACCTGCTGGTGGACAGATTTGGTGAAAATTTCACCCGCCCTGTTCCCACCAGACACACTCCAAAGCATCCCTGTCACCAGTCCACTACCTAGCATCTCCAAAGAGCAGGTCATATCCACCCTCTCCAAGGCCAAAAACACAGCCTCCACGGGACCATATAACATCCCAGGCTGCTTACTAAACAATTTAAAACAAGACCTAGCAGAACCGCTTGGCACTCTCTTCAACCATAGCCTGAGCACTGGCTTTGTTCCAGCAAAGTAGAGAACAGTAATTCCCTTACACAGAGGGTCCATCAACCAACCCTGGTAACTACAGAGCCATTAAGTCTAACCAGCCTCATCTCCAGGGCCATGGGAAGAATCATCATGGACCTTATCAACAAGGACATAGGCAACCTCCAAACTCTTGACCCAACCTAGTTTTGCTTTGTTAAGGCAGATCTTGCTTATTAAACCTAGTGGACTTTGAAAATGTCACCAAAGCCCTGGATGAGGGCAAAGCAGTATATACCGCCTATCTTGACGTAGCCAAGGCCTTCAACACAATCCCCACTCCAGTATCATTGAGAAACTCTCCAGTGGTGATTAACTAAATGGGTAGCAAACTGGCTCACCAACAGAATACATACTGTCAAAGTTGGGAATTCCACCTCCACCAGTAGACCAGCTACCAGTGGTGTACCACAGGGATCTGTGCTGGGCCCTCTACTATTTGGAATCTACTTCCCGGATGTCCAGGCAAAAGTAGATGGTCTATGGCTTATCAAGTACGCAGATGAGTGCAAACTAGGTGAAATCAGAACCCTCCCCCCAACGATGCTAACATATTAAAAAAGGGGCTAACACAGGCTAATGATTGGTGCCAGAGCCACAGTCTAAAACTAAATGTAAAAAAATGTGTCATTATCCCCTTTGGCAAAGTGGTCCCTGCAAGTTACATTATAGATAGCACCTCCTAAGCTCAAACAGTGGAGAGAGACCTGGGAACACAAGTTGACACCAATTTAAACTTTCATCACTATGTCTCCACAGTGGTAAGGAAAGCCTTTTAAGATGCACATCTCATAAATAAGGGCATTGCATTCAAGACTAAGGATATTATAAGTCCTCTATACTTGACCTCTAATTGAGTACAATGCTCCATTTTGCATGTACCTCACCAGGCACCTGCAACAACTGGAGAGACCACAGAGGTTTCTAACCAAGAAAATTGAGGGCTCCAAACATGACCTACATGGAAAGACTGAAGGCCCTGTCTTTGTTCTCTGTATCCTACAGGCTGCTGAGAGGTGACCTGTGCCTGGCCTACAGAGCGATCTCTGACTCTGCCATAATGGAAATGTTGCATGTCCACAAATCAAATGGGACAACAGTCACTCATTCCAGGGATCTCAACCTAGCCTGTGATATAAACAGAACATGTTGGAGAGACAGATAGGTCTCCCAGAGATTGCCACTCCTCTGGAATAAACTCCCACTTCACGTGAAGCAGAGATCCTCAATGACCTATTTAAGCTCACCCTCAACAATTGGATAGGGGATCATAAATTCACCCCAGAGGTGGCACCTATGTTCCTCATGGACAGGGGCAGCTGGTGCTAATCACTGATTTGCTCTGCTAACAACGACCATCTAACCATGATCCATTAGCCTAATATCCTCCTAGGAATCTATAAACCAGTGTAACATGAGTTCCCCTTGTAGAGAGATGGTTAAGCATACGTAGTGCAAACAGGATACCAGGCAAAAGTCAGATGTTTTAGTATGCACACCTACTCAGTTTTCAAAGGCAGGACAGGAAATGTGTATCACTTGTAATTGCTGTCTCTACTTGGAAATGTATGGGGATGGGTACCTCGTGTCACTATCGCTGGGATCTGACTTCAGCTTCATTTTAAACTGTATTATACTGCTTTTATCCAAAGAACTTCAACAAACAAAAAACTGAACAGAGAATAAACAATATCTGAACCTATTAATTTGTACAGCAAATAACATTAAATAAATCTGCAATAAAAGTACTAGCAAAAGGAAAAACAAATACTCTGCTAGCAACAAAGATGGAAAATTGTTATGCTTCCATTATGAGTGGATGGAATGAAACTATTTGTAGTTAACTTACCTAACCTTGTGATGACTGACTGTGCATGTCATTGCAATCTTAGTGCATGGAATAGCAGGTATTACTGAAAAGCAGTTTGTCAATGCAGTATTTGCCAACTGCTAGGCTTTTGTGAGCAGAAGTACATAAGCCCTCTGGGACGTTCATAGAACAGTCAATGTGTATGAGCAACTCCCTCCATAAGCATAGGAAATATAACAGAAATCTGTCCCACATCCTCTGATGTAGTACATCCCAATGGAAGGCACTGTTTTTGAAAGTAAAAATGTATGTAAACATCCCTGGCCATCTGTCCCACATCCTCTGATGTAGTACATCCCAATGGAAGGCACTGTTTTTGAAAGTGAAAATATATGTAAACATCCCTGGCCAGATTGGAAATGTGTATAGCAGTACTACGAGTCAAAGGAGCAAACCAGTCCTTGTGATAGATGGGTATATGTTTCATAGACAGAGGTAATCCAATGGAAGATCATACTAGGGATGTGCGGTGAAAAGAAAACAAAACAGCGATGGAAGAGCAGTGACAACTGCGACACAGCAAGGGGAAGAATTGCTTAGGTGGACAGCCCACCATCATGCACTAAAGCCAGAGGAGCTGTCATCTGCAAATTCACACAGACAGTAAGAGAGAAAACAACAATATCCAGTGACATCCCTTTTGCTATGGTTGACCAACATTCATAAGTAGGTACTAGGCTATCGACCCAAGGGCCTAAGTAAGCCTAGCCAACAAGGTTCCCTGGCTTATGCCATCCAAGAAAGTTATTTTCCTGTGCCCCTGTCGAGCAGAGCCACAGAAGTGATCACTGGGGTGTATTTCCCATTTCCCATCCACTCATCAAGATTGTTCTTGAAGAGTGCTAATGAGGAACTTTGCTTGACATAAATGGGTAGCTTGTTCCAGAGTATGGGAAGTCTCTGGGACAGGAATCTATCCCTTCAGCATGTCCTGGTTATTGTGGTGACAAGGTTTAGGTCCCTAGAGCATGTAGCTCGGAGGGATTGGGATTTCTTTAGGTGTAGCATGTCCAACAGCTCTGGGTTTGACATAGCTTTATATGTTAGGTAGAGATCACCTCAGAGTAGGCGATATGCTACAGAGTAAAGCTGGAGTTTTTTGAGACAGTCAGTGTAGGGCTTCTGTTTGAGGCCAATAATCCTCTTTGTGAGGTACTTCTGTGGCCTTTCCAGCTGCTGCAGATGTCTTGTGAGGTACATTCCAAAAGGGGCGTTGTACTCTACAATGGGTCTAATGAGTGTGGAGTTGAGGGGAACAATGACTTCCCTTTTCCTGGATGAGAACCCTTTTGTGATGAGGTGAGGCACATAGAAGGATTTCCTGACTACTGTGGTGATGTGATTATCAAAGGAGAGACTACTGTCCACCTGGGTCCCGAGGTCTCTTATCACACATTCAGTGTTAAGTAGACTGCCACCTATGTGGTAGTTCATGGGTACAGAGTTTTTACCAAAGGGGATGACAATGCACTTTTTGGCATTGAGCTTGAGGCCATGGCTCTGACACCAGGCATCTGTCTCAGTGAGGTCCTTCTGTAGGATGTCCACATCATTTGGGGACTCGACTATGGCTCCTAGTTTGCAGTCCTCTGCAAACTTCGTTAGCCAGAGGCCTTCTGTGTTATCCTGTACTTCAGAGAAGTAGATACCAAACAGGAGAGGTCCCAGGACTGAACCCTGTGGTACTCCACTTGTCACTGGTTTGAAGTCAGATTTGGAGTCTGCAACTTTTACAATGCGGGTTCTGTCAGTGAGCCAGTTGGCAACCCATTTTGTGACGTAGGGATTTATACCTAGCTTAGTGAGTTTAGCTATAATTCCAGAATGGGGGATGGTGTCGAAAGCCTTGGCGAGGTCAAGATAGGCTGTGTGAACCACCTTACCCCCATCTACGGCTTTGGTGACTGCCTCAAAGAAGTCGATCAGCTTCAGGAGGCATGATCTGCCTTTCACAAACCCAAACTGGGTGGGGTCCAGAGTCTGGCGGTTACCAATATTTTTGTTTATGAGTTCCATGATGATAAGTTTCATGACCTTACAGTCCAGGCTCGTCAGGCCAATAGGGCGATAGTTCCCGGGATCAGTGGTGGCTCCCCCTTTGTGGAGTGGGATAACTGTTGCTGTGCACCACTCAATGGGCATAAAGTCTGACGTGAGGCAATGACTGAACATGGTGCTTAGGCGGGGAGCCAGTTCATTCTGAAGTTCATGTAAAATGCAGCCTGGGATGTTGTCCGGTCCCATGGATGCTGTGTTTTTGACTTTAGAGAGTGCAGCTTTTACCAGTGTAGTTGTGATTACAGGGACTCTTGCATTCTTCCTGTATAGATATGGGCCCTTTAGGGGGTGGGGGGGAGTTAGCACTGAACCTATCTGCCAGGATGTTGGCAATATCAGTTGGTTCTGTAATTTTTGTGCTATTGTGCTGTAACTCTGAGCAGATCTGGGTGTTGTCATTGAGATTCTTGACATAGCTATAGAATGCTTTATGGCTGTCCCTAGAATCAGTGGCGATTTTGTTTTTGTAGCTAGCTTTGGAGGATCTTATAAGGGATCTCAGCTTCCTACTGAGGCTGAACAGGAAAGCTCCTAAATTCATGGGATTTTACTCTCTTTTGCAAGTTTCTTCCTTCTGTTGTAGTTTGTTTATGGCAGTGGACCACCAGATTGGCTTCCTTTTGTTGGAGGATATTGGTTCTGTTTGGATAGCACGATCCATGCATTCGTGTATGTGCTTATAGAGTGCATCTGTGTAGGATTCAGCAGTCGTAACTGTATTGTCCATCTGCATGGGTGTCATAAGAAGCATGAAGTTAGCTTTGGAGAAATTTTTTATCGTGGTTTCCTTAATGGGGGGTGGGGGTGGGATGTGGATATCTAGGGTGATTAGCTTATATTTGGATCTGACCAATGAGGAGTTGACTTCAGGTGTGGAACACCGGCCACTCATGTTGGTAATGATTAGGTCTAGGATACTGTTGCCCCTGGTGGTGGTGTGGATAAGTTGATCCAGGACATTGGAATTTATAACGTCTCCAGAAGATCCTTTGGTTGGCATGCAACAGATGCCAAGAAAGCGGGTACTACAGAAGTTACTTCAGAGGACCGGCTGCACAGTAGATGGCACATTCCATGCACAAACAGACAAAGAATTGTTGTGTAAAATCTTACTATAACCACAGATGTCCTTCTCTTCTGTGTTGCAGTATTCTTTACATGTGGGGATGTCCTCTGCACAATGACCCAATGTCCAGCCAGTATACAACAGCTTTTAGCTACTGCAGGTACATGGATGTTGCACGTATGTTCTGACAACATCAGCCATAAAAAGGATGTCCGCATGTACAATCCTCAGAACTGAAATGCCCCAGGAGGAATACCAGAACTAAGGAACAATATAAAACCATCCAAGGAAGGAACAAGATGTAGGAGGAAGACAGGAGGAACAGAATACTGCAACACAGAAGAGAAGGACATCTATGGTTATGGTAAGATTTTACACTACAATTATATGTCCTTCTCTTCAGTGCTGCAGTATTCTTTACATAGGTTCATAGGTTCATAGGTTCATACTAGGCTATCTGCCCGAGGGCATTTACAAGCCTAGCCCATCGTTTTGTGGCTTACGCCACCCCTTTAGTATGGGGAACTATACCCATTATTTTGCTGTGCCTCTGTCGAGCAGTGACACTGAGGTAATCCCTGGGGTATATCTGCGATCTCCCATCCATTGGTCAAGATTTCTCTTGAACAAGGCCAGCGAGGTGCTCTGCCTCACATGTACCGGGATTTTGTTCCACAGCATAGGGAGTCTTTGGGTGATGAATCTATCCCTCCAGCACGTCCTATTAATAGCCGTGTCGAGGTTTAAGTCTCCGCCCTTGTGGCTCTGATGGATCTAGATTTTTGAGGTGGAGCATATTCATCAAATCTGGGTTTGACATGGCCTTGTATGTTAGGCAAATGTCACCTCTGAGCAAGCGTGCGACTGAATAGAGCTGGAGTTCTTTCAGTCGGGCAGCATAGGATAGATTTTGAGACCCTTTATCCTTTTGGTGAGGAACTTTTGTGGCCTCTCCAGCTGCTGCAAGTGTCGGGTCAGATACATTCGAATGGAGCATTGTACTCAATCATTGGTCTGATGAGTGATGAGTAAAGGGAGACTATAACCTCCCTTGATCTAGATGAGAATCCCTTCATGATAAGGTGGGCAATGTAGAAGGTCTTCCTAACTACTTTAGCTACATGGGTGTCGAATGACAGACTACTATCAACCTGGGTCCCCAGGTCCCTGATAACTTCTTCTGTGCTCAGTGGATTGCCACCTATTTGGTAGCTAGGGTAACCTTGTTTTTCCGAAGGGTATGACTATGCATTTTTGGCATTTAACTTTAGGCCATGGCTCTGGCACCAGTTATCCGTTTCTGTGAGACCCTTCTGAAGGATATCTGTGTCAGATGTGTTTTCTACTATGGCCCAGTTTGCAGTCATCTGCAAACTTTGTCAGCCATAACCCTCCTGTGTTTGCTTGTACTGGAAAAGTAGATGCCAAACAAGAGTGGGCCCAGGACTGAGCCCTGTGGGACACCACTTGTGACAGGCTTTGAGTCTGACATGGCGCCAGCAACTCTGACCCTGTGGGTTCTGTCACTCAGCCAGTTTGCAACCCATCTTGTGATGTATGGGTTAACATTTAAGCTGATGAGTTTTTCAATGATACCCGAGTGGGGTATTGTATCGAAGGCCTTAGCCAGATCGAGGTAGGCTGTATGGACTGCCTTTCCCTCATCAATGGCTTTGGTGACTGTTTGAAAAAGTCAACCAAGTTTAAAAGGCATGATCTGCCTTTGACAAAGCCAAACTGGGTTGGATCCAAGGTCTGCAAATTCCCTATGTCTTTATTTATGAGGTCCATTATGATCCTCTCCATGGCTTTGCAGATAAGGCTTGTCAAGCTAATGGGCGGTAATTTCCAGGGTCGGTGGAGGCACCGCCTTTGTGAAGTGGGACCACAGTTGCAGTGCGCCACTCCTGGGTGCGTATCCAGAGGTAAGACTTTGATTAAACAGCTGTCCTAGCTGTGGGTTTAATTCCTCATTGAGTTCGTGGAGCACACAGCCAGGGACACCATCAGGTCCCATGGATGCTGTGTTTTTGCTTTGGAGAGAGCAGTTCTCACTTGGGCGCTGGAGATGTTTGGGGGCTGCAATCGTTTGGTATAGATATCTCTCCTTTTGGGGAGGGGAGAAGTTTGCACTGAACCTGTCAGCCAGTATGTTGGCAATGTCTGTAGGATCAGTAATCTTCACATCATTTTGAACTAGTTCTGAGCATATCTGGGAGTTTCCTCCTAGGTTTCTAACATAGCTAAAGAAGGCCTTATGATTGTCTTTTGAGTCTTTAGCTATTTTTCTCTCGAAATTTGCTTTGGATGATTTTATGAGAGCTCTTAGTTTTTACTTATAGTGATCAAGGGTGTCTTACCTTTTAAGGATTTTGCTCTATCTTGTAGTAGCTTCCTCCTTTTGTTGTAGAGTTTGTTTATGGCTGGGGTCCACCAGACTGGACGCTTGCCTTTGGTACAAAGAGTCTTTGTTTTGCTTGGGATTGCCTTATCCATGCAGTCCTGCAGGTGCTGGTAGAAGGCATTTGTAAGTGATTCAGCGGCTTGAGTACTGTTTTCCGCCCGGCTCGGGGCCTTAAAGGAGACCACACTAGTCTTTAGAAGTGTGAAGTCGGCTTTTGAGAAGTTCTTTACTGTGGTCTTTTTATTTCAGGTGGGGTGGGATGAGGACCTCCAGCGAGATTAGTTTGTGATCTGATCTCACCAGTGAGGGTATACTTCGGTGTTGAACATTGTGCTCCCATGTTCGTGATGATGAGATCAAGTATGTTATCTCCTCTTGTGGGGATGGTGACTAGTTGTTCCATGGCATTTGAGTTTATGAATTCCAGGAACTTTTGGGCTAGGGTGTTTGGGCTTGAGTAGTGTTCCCAGTCTATATTTGGGTAATTGAAGTCACCTAGTATGATGGTGTTTGGTGATACATTTATCCCCTCTAGTGTTTTCAGGAAGGCCATGTGAGGTTCCTGAGTTTGTGAGGGTGGCCTGTAACATGCTACAATTTGCAGAGCAGTCTTGCCTACGGTTAATTGCACCTGGATGGTCTCCGATGCATCATGCATTGCCACCAGTCTTGAGGTGTGGGTGTCCTTGATGAATATGGATACCCCCCCTCCTTTCTTGGTATTTTCCTGATTTTGGGGCCGGAACGCATGATATGAGGTAAAACCTGATAGCGCTGGGGTGCTCTCAGGAACCTTGAACCAGGTTTCTGTCACAGCACAGACATCGATGTTCTCCATACTGAGAAGGGCCTCGAGTGCGTGCATTTTGAGATTTAGACTTCTGGCATTGAGCAGCATTACCCTTAGTTTTTTTCCTTTTTTGTGTTCTAGGGTGGTAGGTTTAGAATTTGAGCCTGGAAGAATACCAATGCTTAGTAGGCACCCTGGTAGGAGGAAGGAGCATAAGAACTTTGCACTGAAGAATTTTCAATAAAGCCATAGAGAATGGCCCTAGCAAACCCTGTTCTTGACCTAGAAACAGTGTCCAGCTTGTAATGTTTGGTGAAGGAGTGTACAGAAGACCATATAGCAGCCTCCAGAATAGAATTAGTATCCAGACCTTTAAAGAATGCCGCTGAGGAAGCCACAGACCTAGTAGAATGAGCCCTAACAGGCACAGCAAGAGATTTACCATGGAAAGCATAGCAAAACACAACAGACTTGGAAATTTTTGTTTAGAGGCAGGTACACCCAGAGCCCTGTGATGGAAAGAAACAAAAAGCTGATCATATTTCCTGATAACTTTAGTCTTATCCAAGTAGAATCTAAGTTGTCTATGTACATCCAAGGTATGCAAGATCCTCTCACTAGAGGATTGAGGAGAAGGGGAAAGGTGGGCAATTGAATAGACTGATTAAGAGACACCTCATTTACTACCTTAGGCATAAAATAAGGATTGACATGCAGAGAAACACTATCCTTGTGGGAAACCAAGGAAAGGTGGGGAAGCCATCAAAGCCAGAATCTCCGAAACCCTCCTGGCAGATGTCAAGGCTAACTGAAGCACAGTCCTCCAAGTACAAGACTTTAAGGAAGCTAAGACTACAGGTTCAAAAGGAGCCACAGTAAGCTTCTCTAAGACATAATTCAAATGCTAAGGAGGTGGAACTGTTTTCCTGGGAAGTTTAATATGTAAGACATCTTTAAGGAAAAGTTTTACCTCCAATCTGGATGCTAAAGGTGGAGATAATGGCAGACATGCAGATATATGCAGACAGGTGAATCTTCACTGATAAGTATGACAAGCCACTGTTAAGTAATTCACACAAGTAAGAAAGAACTACTGGAATATCCGCTGAGAATGTATCCGGCTTTCGAGAAAGACAAAAGATAGAAAATCTCTTCAGTTTGGATATGTGAGATTTTCTAGTATTGGGTTTTCTGGCCTGCAAAACCCTAAGCACATCCTGTGAAAAAAGGTGCCTGAAAGGAATCAAAAGTTGATTATCTACAGGATCAGTTGTAAGCTGGCCCACTCTGTGAGGTAACTTGTGATGACTGCCCTTGGCTAAAAGCAGAAGAAGAGGGAACCAATGCTGTCTTAGCCAAAAGGGAGTCACCAGCAAGATTTTTGGTTTGCCCTGTTGAATTTTAAGCAGAACTTTCTGAATGAGAGGGAAGGGGGCGGATTCATAAAGAAACATCCCCTTCCATGAGAAAGATAGGGCATTTACCTTCCAAGGCAGAGGATCGGGTAGTCTGGCACAAAACAGAGGAAGTTGTCTGTTCAGAGATTAGGCAAATAGATCCAGAAAGGGAGTAGGTGGACCAAGTCCAGAAACACATCCCTGTCAAGCGTCCATTCATGGGATTGAGTCATGGACCTGCTTAGGGTGACTTCCACAGTATTTTGAGTGGAAGGAATGCAAACCACAAGAAG
Organism: Protopterus annectens; assembly: GCF_019279795.1. NCBI lineage: Eukaryota > Metazoa > Chordata > Ceratodontiformes > Protopteridae > Protopterus > Protopterus annectens. The sequence goes on from NC_056733.1 coordinate 643,138,837, forward strand.
AGTCACATTGTACTGAATTGCCAATTCCCATGCAGTGAGAGCTAACCTGCAAAGAAGGTAAGACTTCGTATCCCCCCACTTGTTTATAAACCAGAGAACAGTGGTGTTGTCTGTAAATATTTTCAGCTGTCCTAATTGAAAGAGAGGATGAAAGAACCGAACAGCCAGAATGAGAGCCCTCATTTTCTTGATGTTGACATGCTCTCTCCTTTGAGAGGAAGACCAAAGACCCTGAACCTTCTTGGGAGGTAAATGTTGCTATCCAGCCTGTGTCTGAGGCATCTGTGAACAGATGTTGAGATGTCTGGGGCAGAAGAGGAAGGCCAGGACTCCGAGAAAGATGTTGAATCCACCAAAGAAACTCTGTTTTTAGGTAGGGAAGGAGAGGACTCACAAAATCTAGTAAGTGAGCATGCTGTGTCCACACTGACTTTAGAAACCACTGAAATTTCCTTATGTGGAGTTTTGCAAACAGAAGCATGATAATTGTGGAAGCCATGAACCCTAGAAGTCTTAAAAACTCCCTGGCTGTAATGGAGGGAATAGGAACAAGGGACTCCAGAAAGGCAATGAAGGACTGAACATTGTCTGTGGGAAGAAAAAAAATCATAAGGTCTGTCCTGATTCCACACCCTAGGAAGATGTGATCCTGGGATGGAGTCAGAAAGGATTTTTTGAAATTTATGGTGAACCCTAGACTTCGAAGGAGATGAATGGCCACCTGTAGCTTTTGAGACAGCTGATCTGACAGAGGAGCCAGGAAGAGAAGATTGTCCAGGTATGGCTATACCTGGATACCCTGGACTCTCAAGAAGGCAAGCACTTTGTGAATACCCTTGAGGCAGTGGAAAGTCCAAAAGGCAAGGCAGAGAACTGAAAGTGCAAAAAACCCACCAAGAAACAAAGAAATTTTCTGTACAGAAGATGGAGGGGAATGTGTAGATAACCATGTTTGATGTCTAGAGAGGTCATGTAAGAATGAAGAGAAATCAGAGGAAAAACAGCATGCAGAAAGATGGAACTTCTAGAAAGTGTTTAAGTGGGAAAGATCTAGGATTAGTTTCCAAGGACCATCTTTTCTGGGAACCAGAAATATCCTTAAGTAAAAAAAAAACCTGCCTCTCTGATCCAGTGGCATCTTCTGAATTGTGCCCTGAGAAAGTAGTTGAGATAGAACCTCTGGAAACAAATGCAGTTGACTGGAAGGGGTGTGTGGAATTACCATGAAAGGACGAATAATCTTCCAAGTCATGAAGTATCCCTGTTGGATAATAGACAGAACCCAAGAATCCTGAGTGATCTTTGTCCATGCTGGAAAAGAGAGAAACAGAGATGAAGAGATAGAGGAGGAAGACTTGAAAGAGGTTGCTGGTAATCACAGAGAGCTGTGGCTGGTTTGAAAAGGCTGCTGAGTGAAAGGAACAGAAACATTGGGCTTAGACTGAGAAGGCCTCCTAACAGATTTTCTAGGCCTAGAAGCAGAAGCAGAGGCAGAAGATGAGCAAACTGGTCTCTAAAACAAGATGTTTTAGCAGGAAAACTCCTATAGAACTTCGGAACAGGAGAAACAAACAGGTGCTTCACATCTTGAAGTTCCTTTCCTTTCTCTTGCAAAGTCTTAAATAACTTATGCACCTGACGAGCCAAAAAGAGTTGACTTATCCAGAGGTGCATCGAGCAGTTTTGCTTCAATGTCATCTGGCAATGGTTGAAGCCTCAACCAAGAGTGTCTCCCAAGTATAGAAGCAAATGCGGCAGCTCTGGACAATGCCTCAGCAGCATCATACCTGCACTTAATGGAATGTCTAGCTACTTGTGAAGAAGATGACAAGAGAGACAAAACCTGAGTTTTAACCTCAGAATCTGGTAACTGAACAAGATCTTGTGAAGCCTGAGAAAGTAGAGCCAAGGAATATCTAGATATGTGGGTCTGGTAATTCATTGCACTGATTGCTAAAGTGCAGGATGTGTAAACCTTTTTACAAAGTCTCTCCAGAATTTTGCTATCCTTATCAGAAGGAAGAAGTTGACTTGTCTGAAGCTATAGAAACAACAGCTGGATCAGCTGAAGGACTCTTACAATCATCAGGCACCTTGTAAAATCTGTCTGAGCGCTTGGGGACAGGAGTCTGAGAATCAGGGGTCTTAGAAGAATAAGCAAAAGCATCCAGGAAGGTTGGCAGGACTGGAGGTACTGTAGGAGGAAAAGGAACTTCCATTTGCAAAAGGTCATAATACCTTTTTTGCTCTTCAGAAATTTGGGAAGAGTCCCATATGAAAAAATCTCCCTCACTTTGTTAATTGTTTCACCAAAATAAATCTCTTCTACTAGGGAATCCACTCCATTAGATTCCTCCTCTGGAGATACATATGTTAAGGTGGATGTAATTTGAGTGGAATATGCTAAAGAATCTTCATCAGAAGAGGACTCATCACTATCAGCAAAGAGAAACTGTTCCCCAACTCTTTAAATAGGAGAAGATGTAAAAGAAGGAACAGGAACAGCAGAAGAAGGTTTCAAAGCCATCAGAGCCTTAATTAAACCCTGAGAAAATGCTTCCCAATCAAACTGAGGAGTGGAAGGGACCTGAGAGTGTCTAGTTTTTTGTTTTTTTCCTTGACATGCATTTCCCCATGAGGTGAAGTGGAGGAGCCTGACGTAGGCCTAATGACCGGAGCGGGCCATGTTCGATCCCTAGCAGGAATAGAAGGAATGTCCCCAGAGCCCTCAAGCACAGTGAACCACGGTTCCCTTTGTCTGCCTGAAATGGAAATCTGCACTGCCTCTGTGGACATGCCTAGGTCAGATTCCCTAGCGGCTTTCAAAGAGGCACTCATCGAGGAACCAGACCCAACCTCCAAACGCAACACCGGATCTTCACTGACCTCAAGGGATACATTGGAAGTTAGCGGCATAGCCGAAGAGGACTCAGGCCTAGGTTTGCTAACCTTCTTCTTCAAAATCGCCTCAGCAGAAGCATCCCTGGAACCCTCCATAACATCTTTAACCAGATATTTAAACCTCTGATTCTCTAAATAGAGATTTAAAGCCAAAAGTCAGCTATTTAAAGTTTTAGGAACAAAGGGCTGACAAAACAGGAAAGGTGGTTGTGATTGGGGCCTAGGCAGAAAAGACAAAGGTCATGGCTATCTTTATTTGGAATCTGCCTTCCCCACCTACATTTGCCCTTCCTGGATGACATGAACTAAATACAAAAAGCAGTAGCCAAAAAAAGAAATCTTCAATGGGGCACTTATCTGAAATCAGGCAGCAGCAAAAGGATTCAGGCAGCAGACCGATGTACAAGTTAAGAGTTCTGAATGGCAGCAAAAAAGTTCTGAGGATTGTGCATGTGGACGTCCTTTTATGGCTGAGGGTGTCAGAACATATGTGCGACATCCCACATACCTGCAGTAGATAAAAAACTGTTGTATGCTGGCCAGCTGTCAGGTTGTTTGGGCAGAGGACTTTCCCACATGTAAAGAATACTCCAACATTGAATAGAAGGGCATCCGAGGATGTCTTCAAGGTCAGGGCTGGTGGGACCATAATGAAGCATGCATCATATGATGGGGAGAACATTATCTTTGCATGTCTACCACCACAGCAAATATGGCAAATCTGTCTGCAAGTGTGGTGTGGTTTATGGATGGAATCTTTCCAACATGTACACTAGTGTGTAGGCAACTGTATACTTTCCATGACATTATAGGTGTGGGTGATGATGGCAGGATGGCTCCATTAGTGTATTGTCTCTCGAGCACAAAAAAGTCTGGCTGCATGCGATTCACTTTTTGGCTGTTTGGGAGATACTGCTACAGAATGTGGTTTTACATTATAACCATCATTTGTGATGATAGACTTTGAGCATGCTTCATACAACACCATGCACTGGGCTTACCCTGATGCAGAATCACATGCATGCCTGTTTCACATGGGTCAGATTTTGTGGTGTCAAGTCCAGCAATTAGATCTAATCATACGTTATGTGAAAGTACCATCATTCACTATAAAGGTGAAACAACTTCTGGTATTGTACTGTACTTATTTCCTTGTTTCACTTGAAAGAAAGTTACTGTTTGTCGTTTTTGCATTTAGTTACTTGTAACACACTGCACTCAAGTTACCTGGCACTTGCTCACTAAAGCAATTATATAAGTCAGCACTAAAAATTAAAAGCACTACACCCTCACTCCCCACTGGCCCTTGTTTTCAATTAAGGATTTCCCAATATTATTCTAGCATGTCCAAAGGTCAGTTGTCAATCTCCTCTCCGGTCCAGCTGGTGAATCTGGGAATCTTGAGGCAATGTTATAACTGCCTCATGTACACAGACAACCCTCTCCTCCTCCCACATAACACAAATACTTGCGAGAGATGCAGCTATTTAGCCAAACTGGAGGCTGAGCTCTCTCAACTCAGGACTGGCAAGACCAGACAGGAGGAGAAGGCAACTACACACACCACAAAACCAGCCTCACATAATGCTACCACTCCACTGACTCAAACACATAAACACACAAAGACATACTCGGAGGCTCTGAGTAAAATTTACCTAAACAGCAGAGGCCTCCAAAGCAGACACCCAAACAACTGCTACCTCAAGACACCCCACAAGCAACACATAAACCACAAAAGCAGTGTGCAAAGCAGTCACAGCCCTTAAGGCCAAATACAACACCAAACATACTTGTCATAGGTGACTCCATAGTCAGACACACTGACGTCCCACTCACCAGGCTGAACAAGGAGAGGGTCACAGTAAGCTGCCTATCGGGCGCTAGAATCCGCCACATAACACAAGTACTCGGGTCACTCCATGGCAAGTACAAATATGACACAGTCATTGTCCATGCTGGTGTGGACGACCTGAGACGTACCCCGCTGGACTACATGAAAAGAGACATAGAGGAGCTCTCTGATTATGTAGCCCAGGCAGGTATGACCCTAACCCTGAGCAGTATCCTTCCTTCACCAAGAATGATGCCACAATATAGAGACAAGATGATCAGCTTTAACAATTGGCTTAATGTCTGGTGTCATTCAAAGGGGATCCAGTGTCTGTCTGCCTGGGATGACATGCTTGACAAGCCACGCTGCTTCGCAAGGGACGGCTTGCACCTGTCACCCTGGGATTCCGGATATTGGCTAAGGCTCTTGCCACCCCATAGTGCCTTTTTAGGCAAGGCTCAAATTCTAAACCTACCACCCTAGAAAACAAAAATGGGAAGAAACTGAGGGTAATGCTGCTCAATGCCAGAAGTCTAAATCTCAAAATGCACGCACTCGAGGCCCTTCTCAGTATGGAGAACATCGATGTCTGTGCTGTAACTGAAACCTGGTTCAAGGCTCCTGAGAGCACCCCGGCACTATTAGGTTTTACCTCATATCATGCGTTCCGGCCCCAAAACCCGGACCACACCACAAAAGAAGGGGGTGTATCCATATTCATAAAGGATACTCACACCTCCAGGTTGGTGGCAATGCACGAAGATTCGGAAACCATCCAGGTGCAACTAATCATAGGCAAAACTGCTCTACAAATTGTAGCATGCTACAGGCCACCCTCTCAAACTCAGGAACCCCACACAGCCTTCCTGAAGACACTGGAGGGTATAAATGTATCTCCAAACACCATCATATTGGGTGACTTCAACTACCCGAATATAGACTGGGAACATTACTCAAGCCCTAACTTTCTAGCCCAACGGTTCCTGGAGTTCATAAATTCAAATGCCATGGAACAGCTAGTCACTGTTCCCACGAGAGGAGAAAATATACTAGATCTCATTGTCACAAACATGGGGATAAAATGCTCCACACCGGAAGTATATCCCTCATTGGTGAGATCTGATCATAAACTAATCTCACTGGAAATCCACATCCCGCCCCCACCCCAAGCAAAAGACCATAGTGAAGAACTTCTCTAAAGCAAACTTCACACTACTCAAGACTGGTGTGGTATCCTTCAAGGCCCCTGAGCCAGAGGAAACCACAACCCAAGCTCGGAAGCCCTTACAAATGCCTTCTATGAACACCTCCAGGACTGCATGGATCAGGCAATCCCAAATAAAACCAAGACTCTTTCCACAAAGGGCAAACGTCCAGTCTGGTGGACCCCAGCCATTAACAAACTTTACAATAAGAGGAGAAAGCTATTACATGATAGAACAAAATCCATAAAAGGGAAGTCACCCCTGATCATTATTAGTAAAAAATACGAGCACTCATAAAATCAACTAAGGCCAATTTTGAGAGAAAAATTGCCATGGGTTCAAAGGACAATCATAAGGCCTTTTTCAGCTATGTTAGGAACCTGGGTGGAAACTCCCAGATATGCTCAGAATTAGTCCAAAATGATACAAAAATCACTGAACCCACAGACATTGCCAACATACTGGCAGACAGGTTCAGTGCAAACTTCACCCCCTCCCCTAAAGGAGAGATAACTATCCCAGCCGAGTGTAGCCTCCCGGACATCTCAAATGCGCAGGTGAAAGCTGCTCTCTCTAAAGCTAAAAACACAGCATCAATGGGACGGATGGTGTCCCCGGCTGTGTGCTACACGAGCTAAATGAGGAATTAAACCCGCACATAAGGCAGCTGTTTAATCTCAGCCTTACCACAGGATACATGCCCAAGGAGTGGCGTCACGGCAACTGTGGTCCCACTCCACAAAGGCGGTCCCTCTACGGACCCTGGTAATTACCGCCCCATAAGCTTAACAAGTCTAGTCTGCAAAGCTATGGAGAGGATCATAATGGAGCTCATAAACAAAGATATAGGGACTTGCAGACATTGGACCCGACCCAGTTTGGCTTTGTCAAGGGAAGACCATGACTTTTGAGCTTGGGTGACTTCTCCGAAACAGGCACCAAGACCATTGATGAGGTAAAGGCAGTTCATACAGCCTACCTTGTCCTAGCAAAGGCTATCGACTGAATACCCGACTCGGGTATTGTAGAAAAACTTACCAGCTTAAATGTAAACCCATATGTCACAAGATGAGTTGCAAACTGGCTTAAGGACAGAACCCACAGGGTTAGAGTTGCTGGCGCTGTGTCAGACTCCAAGCCGGTCACAAGTGGTGTCCCACAGGGCTCGGTCCTTGGCCCCTATTGTTTGGCATCTACTTCTCAGAAGTACAGGCCAACATGGGAGGACTTTGGCTGACAAAGTTTGCAGACGACTGCAAACTGGGCGCCATAGTGGAAAGTGCATCAGACACGGATATCCTTCAGAAGGGACTCACGGAAACAGATAGCTGGTGCCAGAGCCATGGCCTGAAGTTAAACGCCAAAAATGTATAGTCATACCCTTCGGGAAAAACAAGGTAACCCCAAGCTACCATATAGGTGGCAATCCACTAAGCACAGAAGAGGTTATCAGGGACCTGGGGACCCAGGTTGACAGTGGCCTTTCTTTTGACACTCACATTGCTAAAGTGGTTAGAAAGACCTTCTACATTGCCCACCTGATCATGAAGGGATTCACATCCAGATCTAGTGAGGTCATTGTTCCCCTGTACTCTTCACTTATCAGACCAATGATCGAGTACAATGCCCCATTAGGGATGTATCTCACCCGACATCTGCAGCAATTGGAGAGACCCCAAAAGTTCCTCACCAAAAGGATAAAGGGACTCCAAAATCTGTCATATGCTGCCAGATTGAAGAAACTCCAGCTCTATTCAGTCGCATACCGTCTGCTCAGAGGTGACATGTGCCTGACATACAAGGTCATGTCCAACCCGGAATTAATGGACATGCTCCACCTCAGAAAATTCAAATCCACCAAAACCACTAGAGCAAGGGACTTAAACCTTAGCACGGATATAAATAGGACGTGCTGGAGGGATAGATTTATCACTCAGAGACTCCCTATGCTGTGGAATAAAATCCCGGTCCATGTGAGGCAGAGCACCTCGCTGACTCTGTTCAAGAGAAATCTAGACCTGTGGATGGGAGATCGTAGGTTTACCCCAGGAATCAACTCTGTGTCACTGCTGGACAGAGGCACAACAAACTAATGGGCACAGTATTTTTTCATATAAGGGGTGGCGTAAGCCACAATAATTTGGGCTAGGCTTATAAATGCCTTAGGGCAGATAGCCTAGTATAAACCTATGAACCTATGAACCTATGACATAGCTCACAACAGCTGAGATAGGTGATGTGTATGACAGTCTATGTGAGCAGTACTCTCAAGAGGCAGTACCACTCCGAGTTGGTAAGTTGTGGCATTATGACACACGTGTCCTTTGGGCACAACATTGCCCACTACTTTTTTCACCAGCATTCTGGTCTGTGCATGAACTTACATCTCTGTCACTGCCATGTACCGTAAACCATGCTGAGGGTTGGCAGAGACATCACGGGGACCTGTATAGAGCAAGGACAGTGGGTTTGCATGATCTGGTACGTGTACTAGTGATGAAATGGAACTGTGTTGACTGGCTCTGTGAGTCTGTGTTGCATGGCCTACCGCCATCGCCTCAGAGGAATAGATGGGTACAGCAGAGGGATAGTCTTTGCCAGCTAATGAGAAGGAAGGGGGACTACAGTGCTGTTGATTACATGAGGGCTACAGTTCATCACCTATTACACTGCTGTTGGGTATAGTTACGTCTTGAGTATTAGTATTTAAGGTACCAGGTGTGGTTTACATTGCGTTTTATTTCCCAGGGAAGCATCCATCAGGAGCTTTGACTGTATGACATTCCATATATTACAGTCCTTCAGCACAGCTTGTATGTGACTACTGATGTGAAGCTTGTGTCAGCATGGGGACTGTGTTTTTACAACATCAGTATTCTGGACTCTTGGGTTTGGTGTTCAATACTGGACATTGAAACTTGCATTTTTTTTTGGGGCTGACATCTGGCATTATTATCATGCCCACTGTGGACATGATATTCCATTTTGTCATGTGGATTTATTTTAATTCATTATTTTGAGTGTCATGCCTACATGGTCTGGATTACACATATATGCATCTGATACTGTGTGCATATTTTGATGACATTTGTACACTTTATTTCTACATTTGCGAGTTAAGTGCATGTTGTACTACTATTTTACCAAATGTGGAACACTTGCCAGTGGTAGCACACCATGTGGTCACAGGCTGATATTTTGACTTGCCAGCTGGGTTTGTGAATTGCACTCACCAGATGTGTTTCTTGTAAGATATAATGCCATTGTCATGTTGCATGCCTGGTATTCTTTGTTATGGATGCAGACTTGTGTTGGACATTATTTTCCATATATGATGGATGGTGATTACTGACTTAATGACCCTTACACATACTGTATATATGTGCTTTGCCTTATATTGCGTACATGTTCTGTGCCCTCAGTCAGTATGTTGTACGTATGTATATATGTTTATGTCTATAATTTTCATAACTCCCTCAGTCATCATCACAATATCATTGTTCATTAGTTACTTGCTTTACACCCTATTTATATGTGTATGGGTTATTGCCTTGACCTTATTCTCCTGTGTTACTGTGGCTGCCTTTGTGCCCATTACTATACGCACTGCTCTTTTTGTCATTGGATGTCACTTCTGCTATGATTATCATGTGGCACCCTCATGGTTTTGGTGATGTGTTGATGCACACTGTGTAATACTTTTCACATCTCAGGAATAATATTACACAGTGTCCACCTATTAGCCTCAATATTGTTATGTTATTATTGACATATGTTGTTTTATACCTCATTATTCCCCTTTACAATCAGACACCCTAAGTCTTTGCATATTTGATATCCTTCATCATATTCATGTTAAGTGACATCCTTTTCTTCCATCTCATTTTAAACTTTTCAGCAGCAATATCTATTTATATTTGCCCAGTTCACCTCCATTATAGTTTTTGTGTACACTATTAAGGTTATACATAGCTCTCAACTTTACATCTCCAACATGAGATATCATACCTCTGATAATGCTAATCAGCTGTGCAAAGTGTGGCCCCCTTTATCACAATTTAATGACACCATCACCTAGGATGTTCATAGTATGATGTACATTTAAAAAAAATCACTATTGAGTTATCACTTGTGATATAGCCAAACTTACATTTATATAAAAGTAATCAAACCATATTAACAAGTTCACATTTACAAACATTATACATCACACACACATTGTTACATATCATATAAGCAAAGCAACATTACATAAATTGTTCAATTCCTGCCTGCCCTTAAGCCTTGTTCCTCCTTGAAAACATTTTTCTGCATGCATTGTTCCCACAATTTCCATTTGTTCCTATGTAATTTACTCCTACCATTTTCTGCGGATCCTACTTCCTGTTCTTCACCATTTCAAGTATAGTTAGTTTAGATTTTGATTTCCATTTTTTAGTAATTGCTTTTTTGCCAGCCACCAAAATTAAACTTAACAAGGCCATACTATGTCTAGGCAATTCAGATCCTTTATCCCAGCTCAGAACTAATCATTTCCTTAGCGACACTCATTTTTACGCCAAATATTTCTGACAGAGTACTCTGTAGGGAATTTTTAAACTTTGCCAATTAGTTACACTCCAAAAACATATGCTCCCAGGTACCTCTTTCTTCCCCATTACACCTCCAATATTTGCCATCTACCCGAGGAAAAAGTATTTGAAGTCTGCTTGTGGTATAAAAGTATCTAGGCAAATACTTCCAGGCAAAAATTCTAAATCTTTTGGATTTTGTTCCATATTTGGGAGCCATACACGTCCTCCCATTGTTTCTTTATGAATTGCATATCTAATCTCTCTTCCCAATATTTTCTGACATCTTTTGATTGATTTCGATAGTTATCATGCAATATTTTATATGTTGTTCTAATGATCTCTTTTTTAACAGCAGCTTCATTTCTAAATTCAATTAAAAACTCAACCAGTGCAGCTCTTTCATTTAGGATTCCCCTATCCCTTTCACTTTTATACTCTGACATCAGTCCATGCTAGGGAAGGCAATCACTAGTCTGCAATTCAAATGTCTTCTTGGCCTGTTCTCATTCTATTACTTTCCCTCCGCTAGTTATTTGTTCCCTATATATTGGTTCCTTTGCCAGCTTCCTCCAGTAAATTCCAGCCCCTTCCTGTCTATTTTCAGCACCTGCAATTGCAGTCATCCCTATCGGCAGAATCTCCTTTCTCCATTCCTATATTCACTTAGTTCTTAGTATATTTTCTACTACTTTATGAAATATAATATTCTGTACGACTGTTGTTACTCTCCTTAAGGATTCTGGATCTAAAATCCCATTATTTCCTTATTTTTTGAATTACCCCCCTACTTCATCATCATCCCTTGGAATTGTAGCTTTCTGCTTGTGTTATGTATAAGAGTATTAACTGTCAAAAATGTCCCTTAAAATCACGCAATCCTAAACCTCTTTGTTCTACTGAGAAGATCAACTTATCCCTCTTGACTCTTGTCCTCTTCCCCTCCCAAATAAAATCCTTCATCTCTTTATTAATTACTATCCACAACTTTTCCTCTGGTTGATAAAATATGCCTTACTTGTATATAAAACTTAAAGGACTAAAAACATTTTTACTGCTTGTATTTACTATCCATATGCACAGGCAAAAGCTTCCATTTTCTCAGTTTTTATTAATATTTTTAGTCTCTTCCCACATATCCTTAGCTACTACAATAGAATCTTTCTTAATCTATACTTCTAAATACTTCATTTGATCATGTCCCCATAAATATATAAATATGGGTATTGCAGAACCATTTCATGTGTGGGTACATAGTTTATAGCTATAGCCTTTGTTTTACCTTCATTAATTGTATATCCCCCCCCAAAAAAATGGATATGTCTCAGAATGCTCTACAATGCTGAGTTGTCCTTTTCTGGTTTCACCAAGTACAATATAATGTCACCTGCAAATAAAGCCAACTTTTCTTAAACACCATACAAATCATTTCCTAGAATTTCTGAGTCCCTTATTTTCTTTGCCAGTGATTCTAAATATAACAAAAATAATAAACGGGAACAAGGACACCCCTGCTTGGCTCCTCTGATCAGACACAACATATCATGTTTATATCACGTTATCGAAAGATGAAAATAGCGAACGCTATTTCATCTTACCTAAAATATCTAAACCACATAATATCGAACATTCAGAACAGCGATTTTTTTCCTTGGGGAAAAAATTTGCTATTCCTAAACACATGCACACAACACAAGCACACCTAAAAAAAATCCACACACATACACTTATAATCCTACAACTAACCCTACAATAAACTATACATACATTACTATCTATCCACTTACCTTAACCCAAACCCTAACCCTAAGGTCCATCACTATTCCACACTCACCTAACCCGCGCTCTAACCCTAACTCACCTAACCCGCGCCCTAATCCTAACCACCACACAATTGCACACTTACCTGAACCCAACCCGTAAATTTCCACCTCAGCGCTGAAAATAGCAAAGCCACAGAACCGGCCAACCAAATTCTTTCCCTAGGAAAGAATTTGGTGTTCTGCAGCTTCACTATTTTTAGCGTTCGCTCAAAACGGGTCGGTATTAGAACATTCAAAGTTTTAGAACTTTGATGTTCTGATATAGACCCAACATATCAGAGGGGAACCTTCCCATCTGACTTATTTTTTCCTCTAGATTAGGAAGCCATGTCTTGCACAACTGCTGGAGCTTCAACTGCTTTTTGCTGAACAGCTGCAGGATTCTTCTCAGTGATTTCTCTTAACCTTTTCTAACTGATTTTCTTTCAGGCTCTCTTAGTTTCTTCTTTGCTCACATCCAGGCAGTGTACCTACTAGTCAGTAACACAATTTTACTCAAGGACAGAATATCACTGGCTGTTGTTTCTCAGTTTCTGTTTTCACTTTTTGATTTATCCAGTATTTTTTATTTTTTGCTGAAATACTATGTTTATGCTGTATTTATCATGGATATCATGTCAATGTTCCTAACACTAACTGTGCGACAGACCCTTTCAATATTGTCCTTTGAATTATGTGACCTTTTTAAGATCCTTGATGTAGATCATTACTTGTAGTGATGTTCACGTCTGTGCTGTACTGTTATGATTGCTGTTGTGTGCACTGTTTTAACATAACTGTGGGTCCTTTGCTATAAGTGTTGTGCTTCTGTTTCTTTATTCTACTGCATTGCCCTCGTTATCTCCCATTCTGGTTGTTTCTTTCATGTTTCACTGTAGTCCTGGGATGCTGTGCTTTTTGTCCTAATCCCTATTCAGATTCACTACTTTATATGTACGTATTGTTATGTGTATTTATAAGGGGTCTTTTTGTTGTATATATTACATTAGTAATGTGTTTTGGCAAAATGTCTGCCTGTTTACGTAGGGTCCTATTTCACATCTGGCTGTGGACACCCTTTTTTTCAAAGTACAATGTGGGTGATGATTTTTTCCTGCTTCCTATAATTCAATGACTGGTCAATTTGTCCAAAGCTACACTTTCTGTTTTTTGTGCAGTTAGAACTTCAGCCATATTTTGGGGTTTCCATGTTTGTCTTGCTATACTAATCGGGCTTCTATGCCCTGGTCTAATGCTGCTCATGCAATTCATTTTCAGAGGGCAGCAGGACAACCAATTGTTATACATAGGTTCATAGGTTCATATGTTGATACTAGGCTATCTGCCCTTTATAAGCCTAGCTAGAGTGTGTTTGGCTTTCGCCACCCTTTTAGATTAGTTGACTGTGCCTCTGTATAGTAGGTCACAGAAGATAGCCCTTTTAAGGTTAGTTTACTGTGCCTCTGTCTAGTAGGGACACAGAAGAGATCCCAAGGGTAAACCTACGATCTCCCATCCACTCGTCAAGATTTCCCTTGAAGAGGGTCATTGAGGGGTTCTGCCTAACATGGATTGGGATTTTGTTCCAGAGTGAGGGGAGCCTCTGGGATATGAATCTGTCCCTCCAGCCTGTCCTATTTATTTCTGTGCTGAGGTTTAAGTCCCTGGAGCGTGTAGCTCTAAGGGATTTGGATTTCCTGAGGTGGAGCATGTCCATTAATTCTGGGTTGGACATGGCTTTATACGTCAGGCAGAGATCGCCTCTGAGTAGGTGGTAAGCAACTGAGTAGAGCTGGAGTTTCTTTAGCCTAACTGCGTAGGGCATCTGTTTGAGTCCCTTGATCCTCTTGGTAAGGTACTTTTGGGGTCTTTCCAGTTGCTGCAGATGTCGGGTAAGGTACATCCCAAATGGGGCATTGCATTCAATTATGGCCTGATGAGTGATGAGTAGAGGGGCACAATGACCTCTCTTGATCTACATGTGAACCCTTTCGTGATATGGTGGGCTATATAGAAGGTCTTTCTAACCACTTTGGCAATGTGATTGTCAAAGGAGAGATCGCTATCTACTTGGGTCCCCAAATACCTAATTACTTCTTCCATACTTAATGGATTACCACCTATGTGGTAATTTGTGGGCACTTTGTTTTTCCCAAAGGGGATGACTATGCACCTTTTGGCATTTAGCTTTAGGCCATGGCTCTTGCACCAGTTATCCATCTCTGTGAGACCCTTTTGAAGGATGCTTGTGTCAGTCGGCGAGTCGATTATGGCACCCAGTTTGCAGTCATCTGCCAACTTGGTCAGCCATAGTCCTCCCGTGTTAGCCTGTACCTCAGAGAAATATATACCAAACAAGAGAGGTCCCAGGACTGAGCCTTGTGGGACGCCACTTGTAACTGGTTTAGAGTCTGACATGGCACCTACAATTCTGACCATGTGGGTTCTATCCCTGAGCCAGTTTGCAACCCATCTTGTGACATAGGGGTTGATATTTAAGCTGGTGAGCTTATTTATGATGCCTGAGTGGGGTATTGTGTCAAAGGCTTTTGCGAGGTCCAGGTAGGCTGGGTGGACTACCTTCCCTTCATCTATGGCCTTGGTGACTGTTTCAAAGAAGTCGACCAGGTTCAAGAGGCAAGATCTGCCCTTAACAAAGCCGAATTGGGTAGGATCCAGTGTTTGGAGGTTCCCAATGTCTTTGTTTATGAGTTCCATGATGATACGCTCCATAGCTTTGCAGACCAGGCTAGTCAGGCTTATAGGGCAATAGTTTCCGGGGTCCGTTGTGGCACCACCTTTGTGGAGTGGGACCACTGTTGCTGTACGCAATTCCTTGGGTACATATCCTGTAGTAAGGCTGAGATTGAACAGTGACTTTATGTGAGGGTTCAGTTCTTCTTGGAGCTCATGTAAGACGTAGCCCGGGACACCGTCCGGTCCCATTGATGCTGTGTTTTTTGCTTTGGAGAGGGCAGCTCTCACCTGTGCATCTGTGATGTCAGGGAGGCTACACTCTGTTGGGATAGACATTTGCTCTTTTGGGGGGGAAAGGGGAGAGAAGTTTGCACTGAACCTGTCTGCCAGGATGTTGGCAATGTCTGTGGGTTCAGTGTATTTTTTGTCATTTTGCACTAACTGAGAGCATATCTGGGAGTTGCCACCCAGGTTCCTGACATAACTAATGAAGGCCTTGTGATTATCTTTAGCATCTTGTGTAATTTTTCTTTCGAAGCTGGCCTTAGATGATTTTATGAGGGATTGTAGTTTCTTGCTAGTACTGATCAGAGATGCCTTCCCTTTTTGGGATTTTGTTCTATCATGTAGTAGCTTCCTCCTTCTGTTGTACAGCTTATTTATGGCTGGGGTCCACCAGACAGGTCTCCTGCCTTTGGAGGAGTGAGTCTTGGTTTTATTTGGGATAGCACGATCCATGCATTCCTGTAGGTGTCCATAGAATGCGTTTGTAAAGGATTCTGCGGTTTGGGCCGTATGTTCCACTGGCCCGGGGGCTTTGAAGGATTCCACCTCTGTTTTGAGAAGTGTGAAGTTTGCTTTTGAGAAGTTCTTCACAGTGGTTTCCTTGGCTGGGGGTGGGGATGGGATACGGATGTCCAATGAGATTAATTTATGGTCAGATCTTACCAATGAGGGGTATACCTCTGGTATGGAGCATAGAGTCCCAATGTTGGTGATGATCAGGTCCAATATGTTTTCCCCTCTTGTGGGAGTGGTGACCAGTTGTTCCATAGCATTTGAGTTTATAAATTCTAGGAACCATTGGGCGAGGGTGTTGGGGCTTGAGTAGTGCTCCCAGTCTATGTTTGGGTAGTTGAAGTCACCCAATATAATGGTGTTTGGAGAGACCTTCATATTCTCCAGTGTTCTCAGGAAAGCCAAGTGGGGTTCCTGAGTTTGGGAGGGTGGTCTGTAGCAGGCTACAAACTGAAAGGCAGTTTTGCCCACTGTTAGTTGCACATGGATGGTCTCCGATGCTTCGTGCAGTGCCACAAACCTGGAGGTGTGGGTATCTTTGATGAATATGGATACTCCCCCTCCTTTTGTGGTTCGGTCTGAGTTTTGGGGCTGAAAAGCATGGTATGAGATATAACCTGGTAGTGCTGGGGTGCTCTCGGGAGCCTTGAACCAGGTTTCTGTTACTGCACAGATATCGATATTCTCCATACTGAGGAGAGCCTCGAGTGCGTGCATCTTGAGGTTTAGACTTCTGGCGTTGAGCAGCATTACCCTTAGTTTCTTTTTCCTTGTGTTGTCTATGGAGGTGGGTTTGTCTTTTGAGCCTTGCCTAAAAAAGGCACTATGGGGGTGGCAAGAGCCTTAGCCAGTATTCAAAAGCTCAGGGGTGACAGGTGCAAAGCTGTCCCTAGTGAAGCAACATAGCTTGTCGAGCATGTCATCCCAGGCAGACAGACACTGGATCCCCTTTGAATGACACCAATACTTTAGCCAATTGTTAAAATTGATCATTTTGTCTTTATACTGTGGCATCATACACTACTCAAGGTCAGGGTCATACCGGCCTGGGCTACATGATCAGAGTGCTCCTCTATGTCTCTTTTCATGTAGTCCACAGAGGTACGTCTCAGGTCATTCACACCAGCATGGACAATGACGGAGTCATATTTGTACTTGCTTTGGAGTGACCTGAATGCTTGTGTTATATGCATCATACTTGGAAATGTGACAGCTGAAAACAGCCATCACAGCAGTTATAATTTCACATTGCTAGGAGAGCAGATGACATTAAACAGTCAAATAATAATACTTGCTGATAACAGCTAAGGGACAAACAGCTGTAAAACTGCTGAAAGACAAACATGCTTGGATACAGTCACTTACCATAAAGCTCAGTACATAATGCAGTATATTTAAATAGAGACTTTTGGAGAAAACTAAATGGCATCATGACAAAACAATATCTAGCTTAACACTTCACCATAATGGGAATGTGTAGATGTTCAGACTCAGGAGAAATACACAGATATTTTGTCAAACTCAGTCCATGAAAATTCCTGAGACCCTTTACTTCTAATGGTGCCTATATGCAGTAAGAGTTTCCCAAATAAGTGGATACCATGAGCATAGAAAGAAAATGCCATCCCCAGGAACATCAGACTACCACCAAATACTCTTGCTTCACTCCTTCACCTGCTGACACAGTTCTAATTCAAGTTCAAACTGGTGCCACAGCAGGTCAAACTAAACTTTCAGCAAGACAGTCCAAACTGCAAACTTCACCTTGCTCACAACCATGATAGCTGTAGCACCTTCCAGGAGCATCAGAATGGCAAAACATAAATTACAGTGAATGTTCATCTCCCAAAGAAATTCTCCAAAAAACAAAAAAAAAAAAAACGAGTGCATCACAGCTCATTACTCTGGCAGCCAACTGCTGCCAACTAGTTAGTGCTGCTACATGGCTAAGCCAGTTCAATGTGTACTGAATAGACTGTGGAAATGCCTAATCTCATTCTATGCCTTGGATGACAACATATGACAGACCAAGGTAAGTTATTGATGGCATACAAAGTGATAATTTGTGTCTGTTCAAATATACTAATTAACAAAGCTCAAAAAGATAAGCTAAACCACAAAATAGAAAACAGCATGAAGGAAATAATAGAAAAGTTAAATCACAGAATAAACACCGTGTGATGTATGGGCTCAGGAAACAAAATGTATATACTTACCATATGCAAGGGGTAGGTCCATCCTCCATAATTACAAGACTTGCGTTAAGCTTGTTCAATGGATATAACTTTTCCAGCCTGCTAAGTACCTTCCTTTTAGCCCATCATGCACTGCAGTGCCTATTCCTCCAGATCTTCTGCATAAATATTGACGAGTGTATAATAAGCAACAATACAACAGAAGGAAGGAATCTACAGACCTGCTACACCACAGGTGGGGGAAGGAACAAGGGTACGTTACGGAGGCTGCACCTGCCTCTTGCGGCTCTGCCTTTACTGTTAAGTACATTAATTTTTTACTTAATATGAAGAGGTCCAACCTCTGTAACTACATGACAGAGCCTCAACCAAATCCTTCCAGAAGGACATCCCTATGGCAATATCTCCTTGATAGCAATGGCTCCAAAATAGACCTGGATCTGGACATTGTATTCAGCTTATAGCATCTTCCAATAGTGTTAGAGGAAGACCAGGAAGTTACTGCACAAAATTTAAAACTACGTGTCTTAACAAAGCTGTTAAAATTGCTACCACTCTTGTGGGATGTGCCATAGGTGCTGAATTAAGAATCTTCACATAGATAACATTAAAAATTGAATGCAATTAAACAACCACTTAAATAGAATAAGCATAGACAGTTTCTTTCCAAGCTTCATTTGGACAGTGATAGAAATAGCTGACTGTTCTTGCAGAAAGCCTGGATCCTCTCAGTATAAAATCTGAGTTGCTAATGCACATCAATGCAATAGAGCAGACATTCTCCCATATTACAGTACTCAGAAAATGGCTGGTAAATTGATTGATTCATTAAGGCTTTTCTCTGTGGCCACTTTAGCTATACAAGAAGGCTTAGTTTTTAGGATGACCCTATACTTGTGAAAAAACAAATATGGTGGAGTGAGTGAGTATAAAGCTTGAAAATCCCATCTGTCTGGCAGTAAGTACAGAGAGAGAAGGCTCATAGGTTCATAGATTCACAGATTAGTACTGTCTGGCAGTAAGTACAGAGAGAGAAGACTCTGAGCTTTTAATTAGCTACTTCCTGCAGACAATTGTACAAGGCTTGATTCTGTCCGGCTCCATGTGCCTACAATGTGACTCTAATCATGCCACATAACCAGACATGGTTACTGGGTCAACCCTGAAAAGGGACACTTGTGTCTAGTGGGCTTACCTTTTTTTACAAATGTACCTTTTATGCACAACTGCATCATCAAGTTTTTTCCTAGTATGTCTGTTAGGCTACAGGATTAAGACTATGAGCTGTTAATGAGACACTTCTTACATTCTAGGATTTGATTCCCTATGCTTCCAGCTGCCTATTGTGTGACTCTGAGCAAGTTACTTAACCAGACAGTGTTCTGAAGAAATTGGGAATTTGGCCTAAGCTCCTCAATGTTTTCCTTAACTGCATGCCAAATAACTGCTTATGAACCCTATTAATATATAACATATGTCACTGCCATACTTCTAAACCTTAGTGCAAGAAATCTGGACAAAGCCTGACAAAATGGGGGGACAAAGGCCCAAAAATAGGGACAGATTTTAAATGTTGCCCTTATAAACTTAGAAAGTTGCTAGAGTGTCTGGGATTGTGTTAACATACATTTTTCTGAGGGATTTGAAGTCTGAAACTCAAATGTATATCATTATTTGATGATTTCAGTCCTCAGATCAACCCAGTGATTTGCTAGAAAACCAGAAATTTTATGAGGAATAGACCAAAAATATGAGGCAAAAATCTGGAAGTTCTGCGAAAATCTATACAGTTGTATGGTCATTGCCACTAGAAACAATGTCTTCCGTGGCTTCAACTCAGCTATGGACACTGGCTTGAAAGGAGGCAAGATATCTTTTCAAGCATGAAATGCAAATCCCAGGGAAGCATGGAAAACTGTTGGGGGATGGGGACTTAGAAGAAAGGTGCCTCTCAGAATGGCTTTGCATACTTATTTTTGTCTGTGTTACCTGCTAACCATCAGCCTGTTCATTCCTGCAGGGTAAGAGACAATCACAGAGGCACTGATCAGAGCTTTTTTGTTGTATCCTAACCACATGCTTGCGCGTGCCCATAGCATCTAAGGGGAAGACATGGAATGGGCTGACATATGCTACTAAATCCCACTCTTCCCTCCCTGGCTTACCCAACATCTGAGCTGCTAATCAGACTTGGGACATGTGGGTCTCATTCAGGAGTTCATGCTGTGCAGCCAAGCAGAAAAGCTTTATAAATTTTCAGTGAAGACAGAGAAGTAAAATCCAGTCTCAAGTCGAAATCTGAAAAGGCCAAGAGAAGGACTTTGATAGAGGAGTGGTTTAGGAGTATATAGTCATCTAGGGTGGAATGGGTGGAGAAGAGTGTCAGGAGTGATTTGTGACAGACCGGTACCAGTAAGAGTGAAAAGGAAGGTCTACAAGAGGGTAGTGAGACCAGCTATGTTATATGGGTTGGAGACGGTGGCACTGACAAAAAGGCAGGAGTCAGAGCTGGAAGTGGCAGAGTTAAAGATGTTAAGATTTGCAGTGGGTGTGACAAGGATGGACAGGATTAGGAATCAGTATATTAGAGGGTCAACTCAGGTTGGACGGTTTGGAGACAAAGTCAGAGAGGCGAGATTGCATTGGTTTGGACATGTGCTGAGGAGGGGATACTGAGTATATTGGGAAAAGGATGCTAAGGATGGAGCTGCCAGGTAAGAGGAAAAGAAGAATGCCTAAGATAAGGTTTATGGATGTGGTGAGAGAGGACATGCAGGTGGTTGGTGTGACACAGCAGGATGCAGAGGACAGGAAGAAATGGAAACAGATGATCCGCTATGGCGACCCCTAACAGGAACAGCCAAAAGAGAGAAGTATGACCAACAGAAGAAAAATTAGTCCATTTGTCCCTTTGTACATCTTGCAAGAAGCCTATAAGAAGAGGGAATGATTTTTACAACTTTTGTGCAGACAGGGTTGGATTACTTGCAGTGAGTGGAACTGGGAAAGGCAAGCTAAGAAACTAATGGAGTGAAAGTTGATATGAGGTTTGTATGAAGGATGGGTCAACAGTGTTTAATAAGAGAAAGCACTAAGGGTTTTTCAAGAAGATAAGGATGAAGCAGAAGAAACAATGACCAGTAAGGGTTTATGAGGAGGACTGTTGCTTCATGGTCCCTGGTTTTCTGAATGAATCTTATCATCACAGAAGGTGGAGAAAAGTATAAAGGATTCTAGGGTGCCACTTGTGAATGAGGCCATCTAGTTATTGCATTTGGTACTGATCAGAACTGCAAGCATATTACACAGAGTCCTGCCTCCAAAAGTAAACCACTTGTGAATCACTCTGTGACTGAGGATCCATTCACGGGACATCATTAAGGAGCAATTTAGCCTGTCTGTAGCAGAACTGTCTTACCCTGGAATACAATTGGCCACTAGGAAGCAGATGAACTAGAAGGCCCATTCTCAGACTCTCACTGACCCTAGGCATAGAGGGTAAGGTCTGTTTCCTCTCATTTAATAGTACATTAAACTGATAACATGTTCTCAGTCTGAAGGGCAATTATACCTGAGGAATGGAGTCTTAAAGAGTTTATGGTTTGACAAGGACCTCCCATATCATAAGAACACTGATATGGAGGTTGGGCTCCAGAAATGTCCAGACACTTTGAACCATCCTCCCTTGTGCAGAGTCCAACAACTCTAAGGCAGCAGGTGCATGCTGACTGTAGCTTGTGGAGTTGGCAATTAGAGGGTTTCCCAGAGGAGAGATTATCCAGTACCATTTACCATTGGAGAATCTGTTTACAAGTCTTAGATATTCTTGTAGAATGGGGCATGTGGCCTGCATTGTGACCACTAAACCCTTATTTATCACTATGCTACCATCATGTGACGTCTTGCATGAGTTACCACACAAATGGCTGCTGCCATCAGTTTCAAAGACTTTAGGCACAGCTGAGCTAAAACAGAGTTGGAAAAAATTATGTTAAGTGGCTGTGTTTGAAGAGATAAACCCATTCCTGAGGTAGACATGCACTGCAATAGCTGGTGTCCAACTGGCATTTGATCAGTGTTTACAGTTGAAATGGTAGCAGCTTTGCAAGAGTCATTGAAATGTGTGGACAATGGAGTGTTTTGAGATAGTACTCCCTGGAAGTAGTTAGAGTCTGAACAAATGCATCAATTATCAGCCAGCTGTCTAATATGGAAAAACCATGGCCCCTTGCATCTTCTGGCAGGCTGCAACCCACAAACATGCATTTTGTGACTGCCTTTTGAGCTAAAGTGTGACCATTTATGAGAATATGGAACTGGTAATGACAACCCCCCCACCTAGAAATGTTATAACCTCCTGATTTGCTTGGAGATTGTGATATGTAAGTAGGAATCTTGGGAGGTCCAAACAGCACATTCAGTCTTTTTCTAATAAGAAAAACTAATAGGCTATACCATGACCATTTGAAAGGTTTGCTTGGGAATGATGGAATGAAAGCGTTTAGATCATTTACGTCTAGAAGTGGTCTGAGGTTCTCTGTCTTCTGCATCACCAAAAAAAGAAGTAGAGTAGTATCCTAGCATTTTGTGGTTTGCTCATACCTCTTGGGTGGCCCTTTTTAGCAGCCAGTTGGATACTTTGTGACTTGCAGAATTTTTTCTGACAGGTTTGGATATTGGACAAGGCTAGAGACAGTTCAACTGGATGTTTTTTTTTTCTAGGAATGTTGTACCCTCTGAATATCATTTCCTGATTCACCTGTGATATAAATCCAAGCCAACAGGGGGAGAAAGAGAGATAGCCCACAGTTGCCTACATGTTGAACAGTCAGGTAAGGCCACAGGATTGCTACTGCCTGACCTTAGATGGAATGTGGCCTCATGTGGATTACTGACGACCTTTGCATCTGGGTCTGCAATCTTGCTGGAAGTTTCCATGGGGGCTTCATCTCATCTGCCTACCATGCAGACTTGGGCTGTGTGCTGCACATATAATCATATATAAGTTTTAGATGCACAGCTGAGGTTTTCACCTTCCTTTTCCATGTTCTCCAGCTGCTTCTTTACTTCTTTTGCTAAAGATGCACAACTCTGGAAATGGAAATTCAGAAAAAGTTACCTTAGTGTTCTCATCAAGTCCATCATCTGGACCTATGCTTATCAGTGAACTGCAATGCCAAACTAGCAGCTACTGCATCTCTCTCGTTCTCTCTCTCCCTAGCCTGCAGTAGTGTTACAAGAGATGCACAACATGAAGTTAGTCACATTAGAGATGTTTTAAGACTTGAGAAAAAAGTTTCTCATTTAATCCTCACCTGGTAACCTCTCTATTATGTGGTGCATTTTGTCAGACCACCCTCTTTTGAAATCCAACATAAAAGTTATCTAGTTTATCATATAGGTGTTTACTAGGCTAATGGTCACAAGGGCCTTTTTAAGCCTAGCTATGCACCCCAAATCTCTGACGAGTTCTAACATCCTTAAGTGTAAGCATGGGCCTGGGAGAAGAACCACTTACAGGTTGTCTGTTTGCATCAGAGATGCAAGTACCAAACCAGGGATGAATTTCTGGTTTACCATACAATTGTCCAAGTTGCACTTGAACTGAATTAGGGAAGAACTCTGCTTCACATGGATGGGGAGCCTGTTCCATAGACAGGGTAGTCTCTGGGATACATACCTATCTCTCCAGCAGGTCATATTTATATCACAGGCAAGGTTTAAGTCTTTAGAACTGGTAATTCTAGTGCTGTTTGTTTTGTGATATGCAAGAGGTCCATCAGAGTGGGGTCTGACAATTTCCTGTATGCCAGGCATAGAACTCCCCTCAAAAGCCTGTAGGAGACAGAATACAGGGATATGACCTTGAGGCAGTCTGCATAGGACATATTGCTTATGCCCTGTATTCTTTTAGGAACCTAGGAATAGTGAGGAACCTCTGTGGACATTCCAGTTGTTGGATATGCCTGTTTAGGTACATACCAAAGGGGACATTGTACTAAATGATAAGTCTGATGAATGCCGAATACAGTGGAAGAATGACTTCCTTGCACAACATAGAATGATTTCCTCACTACTGTAGACACATGATAATCAAAGGCTAGATTGCTATCTATGTGTGTCACTAAGTCCCTGACTACTGGGTCAACTCTAAGGGGTGTGTTGTCAATATGATAGTTACCAGGGATGAATGACTTCCCAAAGGATGCTATTATGCATTTCTTGGCATTAAGTTTTAGTCCATGACTTTGACACCAGTTGTTTGTCTGTATCAGCCCCTCCTGGAGTTGTGTTAGTGTGAGATTCGATGACAGCTCCTAATTTGCAATCATCTGCAAATTTAGTCAGCCAGAGGCCACGGACATTGGCCTTGACTTCTGAGAAGTAAATGCCAAAAAGGAGCGGTCCAAGGACTGATCCCTGAGGGACTCCACTTGTGACTGGACTCTTTGTAGAGGTGGACTCTCCAATTCTAACTTCCTGGGTCCTGTCTGTGAGCCAGTTGGCTATCCACTGGGTGACATATGGGTTTGTACCTAAACTCTTGAGTTTGTCAACAATGCCTGAATGGGGTATTGTGTCAAATGCCTTGGCCAGGTCAAGGTAAGCAGTGTGAATGATTTTGCTTCATCCATTGCTTTGGTGACCTTCTCAAAGAAGTCCACCAGGTTGAGTAGGCATGATCTGCTCTTTACGAAACCAAACTGGGTTGGGTCCAGTGTCTGGAGGTTTACTATACCTCTATTGATCATTTCCATGATAATTCTTTCCATGGCTTTACATATAAGACTAGTGAGACTTATGGGTCTGTAGTTTCCAAGGTCTGTAGATGGTCCACCTTTATGCAGAGGGATGCCTGTTGCCTTTCTCCATTCATGACACATGAAGCCTGTTTGGAGGCTACAGTTAAACAGTAATTCCAGAGGCCCTGATAGGTCATGTTTCATGCTATTTAGAAGGCAGCCTGGGATATTGTCTAGGCGCACTGATGAAGTGTTCTTGGTCTTACAGAGAGCATTAAGGACCTGCTCCCTAGTGATAGTAGGGGGGTTGTATTTGATGATGTTTCCTGAGGGAAGGTTGAGGGGGAGAGAGGAGTAAAGTTGGAGCTGAATTTATCGGCCAGGAGGTTTGCTATATCTTCTTGCTCAGTATAGGTGGCTCCATTTACAATGAGCTCTGCACACAATTGTGTATTGCCTTTGAGGTTGTGGACATAGCTAAAGAATGCTTTGTGGTTGTCCTTGGCTTGGGAGGCCAAACATACCTCAAATTTGGCTTTGGTAGACTTTATTTGTCCTCTGAGTTGTTTGTTTAGTTTAATGAGAGTGCTTTTATTCTTCTGGGTGCTGCACCTCCTAATTTTTGCCATGATGTTCTTCCTCCTGTTATACATCTGACTGATTTTGTGATTCCACCACTGTAGCTTGTTTTTTGAATTAGTTCTGTACTTCTTCCTGGTGGGTACAGCTGCCTCTATACAGCTATTAAGCTTGTACATGGGTTTCTGTGAACAGTTCTGCATAGGTAGAAGTGTTCACATGGTTTATAGGGGCTTGAAATTTTGCCGGGTTCTCAGTTAATAACAGGAGGTTAGCCTTAGAATAGTTCCTGAATATTCATGGTTTAGTTGGGGGTCCAGGTTTTATTTGTACTTCAAAGGAGACCATTTTGTGGTCTGACCTTACTAGGGAAGGCATTACAGTAGGGGATGTGAAGCACTCTCACATATTAGTGAGGACCAGATCCAGTATGGTTGCACCCCTGGTTGGTGTAGTGACTATCTGGTCCAGGGAGTTTGTATTTACAAAATCCAGGAATCTCTTTGCATGTACATTTGATGTCGTATAGAATTCCCAGTTAACAGTGGGGTAATTAAAGCCACCCAAGAATATAGTATTGGAATGGATGGTTAGTGTTTCTAATACGTTTAAATACATGGTATGGGTTTCCTGGGTCATAGAGGGGACCTATAGCTTGCAAGGAAGTGGTATTGGATTTTACCTATGGTGATTTGAACATGGAGCAGCTCAAGTGCATTGCCCTGTTTGACCAGCCTTGAAGTATATTTATTTCTGATATAAATAGAGACACCTCCACCTTTAGCCTCTGCCAGTGAAGAAAGCTGGTCTAAATGTGTGGAAAGCATAATAACCCTGCACTGTTGGTGTGCTGTATGCGGCTTTAAACCACGTCTCTGAGACTGCACAGACATCAGCATTCTCTAGGGTAAAGAGAGCTTCCAGGGAGTGGAGTTTTTTGTTTAGGCTCCTAGCACTGAGCAATAATACCTTTAGGTTTTCTTGGTTTTGATTTGCTATGTTGGAAGTACTTTCAGTTTGACATTGCCTAAAAATGTACTATGGGGAAAGGTAATGTTTTAGCTAATATTTGAAAGCCTAAAGGTGGGAGGTATAGACCATCCCTGGCAAAGGAGCGAGGTCTGTTGACCATCTCCTTCCATGCTGACAAATACTGCACCCCCTTAGAATGACACCAGAAACTAAGTCAATTATTAAAGTCAATCATCTTTTGTTCGTATTGTGGCATCATCCTTGGAGAAGGTAAAATGCTGCTCAATGCTAGGCTCATACCAGCCTGAGACACATATTCTGAAAGCTCTGTGATGTCTCTTTTCATATAGTACAGGGAGCTACATCTCAGGTCATTTACTCCCACATGGACTATGACCGAGTCATACTGGTAATTGTGATCCAATGACCTGAGTGCATGCGTAATGTGACGGATTCTAGCACTTGATAAGCAACTGACCATAACTTCTCCTTACTCAGCCTGGTGAGAGGGACATCAGTATGTCTCACAATGGAGTCTCCAATGACTAGAATGTTGCATTGTGTGGTTACATGCCTTATGGGCTTAGAGGTAGAGGCACCATGAGATGTAGCTCTATGTGTTGATGTGGGTGTTGTTTTGAAAGAGTGCATTTGGGGCTGCTGAGGGTATTTCTTATGTGTACTTTATCTAGGAGGTCTTTGTGGTTTAGGAAGGTTACATGTAAGTGCCTCAGTATATGTGGGTCTATATGTCTGCTTTGAATTGTGCGTGATGGGTACAGCATGTGTAATACTGACAAACTTATTGACATTATGAGTACTTTTATGTGAGAGCTTTGCCTCCAGTGACTTTGTGTAAATACATCTCTCAAAAACCGTATCAGTTTGTTTGAGAATTAACTGGCTGTCAGTAAACATGAGGGAATTTCTACATTGCCTCAGGATGCCCATATCCACCAGGCCGGTAATGGAGACAGTAGGAAAGTTCATATGCATGGCAAAAGACCCTTTTTTATTGATTAGACCGTTGGAGTGAGAATATCACTCACTGTCAGGAGTATCCGGTTTGCAACTATGTGGACAGTGCTTGTCACTGCAAACTAGTTGTCCTGTGTGCAACTAGACATTGTAGAAATTTCAGTTGTGCTTTTACAGGAAAAATGTCACTCAAGGTGTCTGAACCTGTACAGAATAGAGTACTGCCAAACACTTGAGAGGAAACTAATACATAGACCCTGAAAATTTAAGGATGGTGTATTCAGGCAGATATTCTGAAGTTAGAAAGAAATCAAGCAGTACTTACTGAAAACAAAGAATTAGCTTGTCAATGAATGCATGAATGGCTACTACCTAGCTATTAATAGTGCTGGTCTCACAACAGCTTCACTCTGCTGGGATGCAATACTCCTTTGCTTCTTCTCTCACCAGAAGCAAAATGTGAAGAGAAGCAGACCACAGTCTGTTTGGTGATCCACAGTCTTGTCCCAGATGATGCAAGGGTCTGTAAGCTTGTAGACTTTTTCTTGTAGATGCCTCGAACAGCAACCAGACCAATCAGGTCAAGCACAGACACTCACTATCCAAGCAGAAAAAGTCAGGAATCAATGCACTCTGCTCCTACTCTCACCAGGATCAGAATATAAGCACAGATTCCAAGCTGTCTCCTATTAAGCAGTTATTAGTCTTTCTGGTGATCAGCAGTCTCCAGGAAATAATGTAACTGTACTCCTTCTCTCACCAGGAGAAAACAGAAGCACTAATCCCAAGATGACTACTTAGAGGCAGAATGTTGGCTCTCCAATAACTGGTGGTCCTGCAATAGATGATTGAATTTTATGATTGTCTAGTTTTATTTTTAATTTTAATATAATGTGAGTGATTGAACTCAAGTCCTGTGAGCTTGCGTTTTAACTTTAAATTTTTATTCATGGTTCAAGGTGTGCCTGATTGGTTAATTGAACCTTTGACTTAATACTGCTGGATATTTAAGCTGCTGTTCAGTTAAATGTAGTTTGTAATACTTTTTGTCTGAGGAAGTCTGTGTACACCACAGACGAAAAGCGCTTCATTAAATTCAACTTAAATTTAACTTTATTTTCCTGTGACTTCTGTGGTACTTCTGTGTGTTGCCCTATTGCTGTGAATCCTGATATTATGTCCTGCAATAGATGCTTAAAGGTAAGATGAAAAGAATGGCTTATCCTAAACACTGCAGTGTGCACTAAGCAGTTAGATATGAAAGTGGGTAACTTGTCTAAAAAGTTAAGTTTTAGTGGAGAGACACTATTTCTAAAAGAGCAAGACAGACTGAAAGGGTGTGGGCACTTTTGTATTCTGGTACTATGGAATACATTAGGAAAGCCAATAAATTTAAACAGTTGGAAGGGGAGTGACTTCACAAAATTATAATTTTGTACTTACTCACACCAGCCAGTAAAAGCACAGAGGAAATGAGATATATGGTCAGATTAACATATGGAGAAGGCAACTAGAAAGACAGTGGCGTTTAAGAACACAACAGTAACAGGGCGAGAGGGTGGGAAAAATTTCTGGATGACTCACAAGAGAGAGAGCTGTGGTCTCTTTTCAAGTTTTAATATGCAGTTAAAAGCAGAATACAAGTAAACTACAGTGTAAAGAAAACAAATCACAGTATACAAAATAGAAAACGGCAATAAAGTAATACAAAATACAAGAAATAAAAAACAAGCTAACCTTTCCCTCACAGCAAACTGTCGCAGAGTCTGGGTGAGCCTTTCCAGTAAAGCCATGAACCGGAAACATATCAGATGCATAAATAATGTATTCCAAATATGTCCTTTGCCCTGGTCTTTCTGGCTGCGGGATGGGTTGAAGGGCTGTGGGATATAAGCACCTTTTTAAGTGCTCCTGCAGTAACTAAAATATATGATTTGGGAATTTCTGCCAGAGGCTGGAGTCCTTTTTGGGGACAAAGACCACACTGTGTCTTTTAAGACATTCTCCAAAGGAGGTATCAACCAGGAGAATTGCTAGGTGAATCTACACACATTCTGAAACCTCCTCTGGAGTGATGGCATGAGGTCAGTAGGCCATCCCTTCAGTGTCACATGATTTCTAAATTCTAATTCTTTACAACATGGCAAAAGTACCACCCTTATCAGCAAACTTCACCACCACAGTCCAAAGCTTCAGTCTCTGAGACAAGGCATTTGTAATGTTAATGGGTATATGCTTTGTCACAGATTCATCCATTATGAGAGTAGGAATATTATTCTGGATGTATTATTACCACAAATTCCATTTTTCTATGTATTTTTATCCTTCCTTTTTCTAAAGATCCCACTTCCAGTTGTTTTATCTCCTTTCCAATATTCAGTATTTACAGTTGGTTTAAATTTTGATTCCCGTAATTGCTTTTTTTTTTCCAGAGGAGTAGCTGGTATTTGTGGTACCCAGTGCCACTTCCTGATTTAGACCCTCTCATTCTCAATATGAGAGCAAAAAATAAAGAAAAGGAAAGACACTTCAACCTGGTGCTGTTTGACAGTACAGGATCACCAGGTTCTAACACCCACCCTAAGCCCCTCATGCTAGCTACATAGAGAATAGTTGTGTAAAATGTTACCATAACCACAGATGTCCTTCTCTTCTATGTTGCAGTATTCCAAACTCTTGGGTTTTCCTCTCTTGCTACCAGAACATTCGGCCAGTATACAAAAGTTTGTTGTCACTGCTAGGCATTTAGGACGTCTGACGTTGGCCCAGGGAGCATCAGCCATAAAAGTGACATCTGCACGTACCTTTCCTCAGAACTGAACACCCCAGTCCCAGGATAGCTGTACAGGCTCTGTGCCATCCAAGAAGAGACCGTTTAGATAGAGAGAAGGGGGTATGGTGGGAGGAAATGAATAGTGCAACATGGAAGACAAGGACAACTATGGTTATGGTAAGGTTTTGCACAACTATTCTATGTCCTTCTATTCTCATGTTGCAGTATTCCTCTTGGGTGAGTGCCAAAGCTCACATGGAAGAAGAGGGTGGTGGTATGGAGCTACTTTCCACAAAGCCATGCAGGATTGCCCTAGAAAACCCCCCTCTGGATCTGGAGACAGGATCCAACTTGTAGTGTTTAGTGAAGGTATGGACAGATGACCAAGTAGCAGCCTCTAGGATGGAAGCAGTGTCTAAACACTTGAAGGCCCCAGATGAAGCCACGGCTCTAGTGGAGTGGGCTTTAATTTTGGATTTCAGCTGTTTCCCATGGTATGTGTAGCAAAAGGATATAGCTTTGGAGATCCAAACAGAAATGGTCTGCTTTGTCACTGCCTTTTTCAAGGCTCTGGGGTGAAAGGAGACAAATAATTGATCTGATTTTCTAATGGCCTTAGTCTTGTCAAGGTAAAATCTAAGTTGTCTGTGAACATCAAGGGAATATAAGACTCTCTCACTGTCATTTTAGGGATGAGTGAAAAAGATGAGAAGGTGAATACCCTGATTTAAGGATAGCTCACTGACCACCTTGGGCATAAAGGAGGGGTTGGTCCTCAGGGTCACACTATCCTTGTGGAAGATGAGGAAAGGGGGTGTTGCCATGAGGGCCTGGACCTCTGACACTTTTCTGGCTGAAGTCCGGGCCACAAGAAGTACAGTTTTCCAGGTACAATGTTTCAGAGATGCCTCAGAAGCTGGTTCAAAGGGGGCAACAGTGAGCTTCTCTACAACATAATTCAGATCCCATGGAGGAGGGACCTGCCTCCTGGGGGTGTCTGAGGTGTAGCACTCCCTTAAGGAAAACTTTGAAGGGAGACAGGAGGCTAGAGGAGGATCAAGAGGCTGACCGGCTGAAATAGCAGCAAGGTGTGCTTTGTCAGAGGAATATGCCAACCCTGCTTGCACAAATTCACACAGACAGGACAGTGTTAAGGGGATCTCACTTTGCAAAGGGTCTAGCTGACTTTGTTGAAACCACATGGAGAACCTCTTCCATTTACACAAATAGGATCTCCTAGTATTACGTTTGCTGGCCTCCTGAAAGACTGATAGCACTTCCTCAGTGTAAAGGTGCCTAGAAGGGATCATAATTCCATCACCCACAGGGTTAGATTCAGAGATTCCAGATGGGGATGGATCAGGGATCCCTTTTCCTCTGTGAGAAAGCCCACTCTGTCAGGTAACTTGTGGTGATTGCCCCTGGCTAAATGCAGAAGAAGGTGGAAAGTACAGCTATGTACACTTACCATAAATGTAGAAGTTTCAGTGTATTCACTGTTACAGTCATCACCTGTGGGTTATCCCTGCTGTGGTAGCCCTCGGCCGGCCCGAATACTAGAGTCAATGTTTTTGTGTGTCGGCTGCTGTCACCTGTAGGCTGACGTCAGGTTGTCAGTAATATAAAGCAAGGCAGCTGATGTCATTGCATCAATTTTTCTTGCCCTAACTGATCAGAAGCACAAGGGAAAAGAGAGAAGTGGTCTTGGTGGCTAAGAGCCACCTAGGGAAGCATGTGTCCCCTTAGGGGAAGATGTGAAAAGGGGGATGGAGGGAGGAAATGAAGACTGCAACAGTGAATACACTCGAACATCTACATTTATGCTAAGTATACGTTGCCACCTCATAGCAAGATGTTGTCCTGTTCAATTCTCAGCTAGAGCGTCTTCTGTGTGGAGGCATACGTGAATGGGGCGTGCCTTCGTTGAAGGTTGTGCATCAGGGCTGATAACCTGGTACGTAAAAATCCACAACCAATCATTAGCAGACCGGAGTTCCGCTGTGGCAAGCCCTAACCGGGAAAAGCCAAAAAACACAAACAAACATACACAACTGTATTACATTCTTTGTGTTTCACTGTTGCAGTCATCACATGTGGGAAGATTCCCAAATTTGAGGTAAAGGGTGGAAGGATAGGTAGAGTCCTACGTATGGGTCAAAAGGCCCTGCATAACTGCAGAGGCAATCCCTGCCCTAGACTTAGAAAACAGAGGTAGGTGGTGATGCTTTGTAAAGATATGGACAGAGGTCCAGGTGTCCACTTCCAATATGTCCCTGGTAAGTACTCCTCTGAGGAAGGCAGTGGAAGTGGAGGTTGCCCTAAAGGAGTGGGTACAGATCGACTTAGGGATGGGTTTCCCATATAATCTGTTGCAAAAATCTGGCCTATATTAAAAGAACGAACGTTTACTTACCCAAATACCTAAATGCCGACACATCTTCATCGAACCACGAAAACATTGATCATCCAGAAGTGTGAAATCGGAAACGTCGAATCGTCATGGTTGGCCCTTCTGCGGTATAGCTCTGCAAGGTAAGTGTGCAATAGTTATGGACCTTAGGGTTAGGGTGCGGGGTAAGGTAAGTGCATAGATGGTAATGTATGTTAGATTTAGTGTAGGGTTAGAAGTAGGGTTTTGTTATGTGTATGTATGCGGATTCGTTTGTTTGGGTACAGCTTTTTAAGGTAAATGTGTGATAGTTACAGACCTTAGGGTTAGGGTGCGGGTTAAGTTAAGTGTATACATGGTGGTATATGCAAGATTTAGTGTAGGGTTAGAAGTAGGGTTTAGTTTCAGGATAGAAGTAGGGTTTTGTTAGTGTATGTATGTATGCGGTTTATTTAGTTTGATTGTGTAGGTAGTATGTAGCAGGCGGTGGGGTGGACCAACAATGATGGTTCGACCTTTTGAATTTTGCGGTTTAGGGCGTTCGGTGTATTTGCGGTTCGCGGAATATGTGTCGGCATTTAGGTATTCGGGTAAGTAAATGTTCATGCTTATAATATAGACTGGTGTGAAATCCATTTGAAAATGGTTTATTTGGAAATGGGCTTTCCCTCTGCCCCTGGGACAAGGCTTACAAAAAGCTGGTCAGTTTTTCTGAATGGCTTAGTGCCTTCCAGATAGCATCTGAGTTGTCTGTGCACATCTAGTGAGTGTAGAATTCTTTCCTCTTGTTTTGAGGGTTGGGAAAGAAGATGGGAAGGTGTATGGCCTGGTTAAGGGTCACATCAGATACCACCTTGGGCATAAAGGAGGGATTAGTCCTCAGGGAGACACTGTCTGTATGGAAAATTATGAAGGGCTCGACAGCCATGAGAAGTTGAAGTTCTGAGACCCTTCTGGCTGAGGTGATAGCTAGTAGGAAGGCAATCTTCCAGGAGAGGTATTTCAATTCTGTTGAAGCGGCAGGTTCGAAAGGAGGTGAGGTTAGTTTCTCTAACATATAATTCATGTCCCTGGGTGGAGTATGAGGTCTTCTGGGAGGCCTGATATTAGAAGCCCCTCTGAGGAATTGCTTAATCAAAGGGTGAGAGAAGAGGGGTGAGTCTGAAGGGTCTATATTAGATCACCGACCGCTTAAAGAAGCAAATGGTGATTAATCGACCCTATGTAAGCGAAAGCTTACAATCTCTAACGGTTGGAGCAGCGATTTTTTTCCTAGGGAAAAAAAATTGCTGTTCCAAAACACATACACACAACACAAGCACACCAAACAAACAGCAATTCACACAAATACACCTAAAATCTTACAACTAACCCTACACTAAACTATACACACACCACTAACTATCCACTTAACTTAATCCAAACCCTAACCCTAAGGTCCGGCACTGTCGCACACTCACCTCACCCAGTCCCTAACCCTAACTCACCTAACCTGCCCTAACCCTCATGTCCACACAATCGCACGCATACCTAACCCGCCCTAACCCTCACATCCACACAATCGTACACTTACCCGTAACTTTCCACCACTGTGCTGAAAATACCGAAGCAACAGAAACGGACAACCAAAATCTTTCCCTAGGAAAGAATTTGGGTTTCTGTTGCTTCGATATTTAAAGCTTTCACTCCGTAGAGTTTGATATTAGAACATTCAAAGGTTTTAAACCTCGATGTTCTAATACAGACCCGGGTCTGAATCATAATGGGCAGAGATGGCCGAGGCATGGATTTTAATAGAAGAGCAGGAGAGGCCATTATTGAAAAACTCTGCTAAGTAATCTAGGATGAGAGGGATGGAAGGTTGGGAGGTACTGCCCCCCTTTAGATTGTTTCCAGGAGCAGAATCTTTTCCATTTTCTTGTGCTGGGCTTTCTGGCCTCTGCGATGATGTCTAGGACCCGTTTGTTTAACAGTGATTTCTTGCTAGTTTTTAGTGTAAGAGCCATGCTGAAAGTTTGTGAGTCTGTAGGTCTGGGTGCAGTACCTTCCCCCTCTCCTGTCAAGAAGTCTGACCTTAGGGGAAGCAGCTTTGGGGGTTCTGAGGTCAGACTGTGTAGTAAGGGGTACCAATGCTGTCTGGGCCAAACTGATGCGTTGAGGATGGCCTTTGGTCTCTCCTCTCTTATTTTGATCAGAACCTTGGGAATAAGGGGCAGAGGAGGGTATGCATATACAAAGAGGGAGCTCCAGGGATAGGTCAAAGCATCCACCACCTTCCATGCTAGGAGATGATACTCCCTGGTACAAAACTTGTGCAGCTGGTGGTTGAAGTGCAAGGCAAAGAGGTCTGCCTCTGGGGTCCCCCACTCCTGGGTGATATGCAGAAAGATTTCTCTGTGGAGCTGCCATACGTGGGGGTCCAGTAAGTTTCTGCTTAGGTGGTCTGCCAGTGTGTTGTTGATCCCTGGTAAGTATCTGGCAATTAGGTATAGTCCCATGGAGGTGGCAGTAAGCCACAGACTCATGGCTAACCTGCACAGGGGGTAAGATTGGGTGCCCCCCTGCTTGTTGATGTACCACATTACTGTGGTGTCTGTTTTTATAAGGAGGATCCCTGGCCTGAGATGGGGTTTGAAGGAAGTCAGAGCGTTTTGCACTGCCATCATTTTTTTTGGTTAATGTGCAAGTGAAGTTGCTGGGCATTCCAAAGGCCTTGGGTACACCTGCCTGCTAGGTGAGCTCCCCAAGCTTTGTCTGAGGCATCGGTGGTGATGGTCTAGCTGGAAGGGCGGAGGATAAAGGGAAGACCCTTGTTCATGGCACAGGCCTCTGCCCACCAGAGAAATCTGTCCCTTATGCAAGGGATCAATGAGAGAGTGGTCCCTAGGGACTGAGAGTGCTGACACCAAAGGTTCTTTAAGTACCACTGAAGCTTTCTCATGTGAAGCCTAGTGAGAATGATGAGAATGATGCAAGATGCCATGCATCCCAGGGCTTGCAGGAACTTCCTCACAGTGAGGTGACTTTTGGAAGCCAGCTGGGTGAAGTAGAGAGGCAGGAAGCTCTGCTTTTCTGGGGATAGGAAGGCCATTAGGGTTGCTGTGTCTAGCACAGCTCCCAGAAAAACAGTTTTCCTGGTGGGGTTTTGCTTTGATGTTTTCTTGTTGATGGTGAACCCTAAGGAAGTTAGGAGTTTTTTGACAAAGAGAAGATCCTGGAGCAACTTTTCTTTGCTGTTCGCCTGAATGAGGCGGTCCTCCAGGTAAGGGTAAATCTGTATATTTCTCTGTCTGCAGAATGCTATGGCTGGGGCCAAGCATTTGAGTACTCTGGGAGCAGTAGATAAGCCAAAGGGCAGTGCAGAGAACTGAAAGTGCTGATTGCCTGCTCTGAAGCACAGGAAATTTCTGCACAATTCCCTGATGGGGATGTGGAGGTAGCCATATTTTAGGTCTAGTGTCACCAGCCAGACATTTTGTGTGAGCACAGGCAGGACCTGCTGCAAGGTTAGCATTTTGAATCTGGAGACCACCAAGGAGGTGTCCAGTTTGGATAGATCCAGGATGGGGCACAAAGTACCCTCTTTTCTAGGATCAAGGAATAGTCTGGAGTAAAAACCTTTTCCTGTTTGATCCAGAGGGACAGGTTCTACTGCCTCCTGGGATATTAGTGTTTTTTACCTGTTTTAATGCCTTTGCCCACTGGTTTGGGGGGAGGTCTGGGTTCCCTCTTGGAATTGGGAGTTCGCTGAAGGAGAATCTGTATCTCTGAGCAATGATTTTTAATACCCATTTGTCATAGAGACCCAACTGTCCTTGAAGAGGGTTAACCTTCGTCCTAGTTTCAGATGAGTGAAAGGAGGGCAGAGGGGGGAGGGAGAGTCATTGTGAGTGCTTACCACAGAAGCTTGGCTTAGAACTCCCCGCCTTAGAGGCAGAAGTGGTCCACTGTTTGCTTCTTTGCTGGCCCTGGGATAGGGGCCTGGATGTCCTGTCCCTGCGGGGCTTACTTTGGCCCTGTCTGCTGAGTACAAGGAAGGCCCAGTGCTTGGAGGGGAAATTCCTGCTGAATCTGGGTGGTGGAACTTGAAAGAAATCTTTTACTGTTTGCATAGATTTTGCTTGGTCTTCCATCTTTTTAAGCACCTCTTCTGCTTTTTCCCCAAACAGGTGTTCTTTATCTAGGGGTGCATCAATAAGTTTAGACTTGACATGATCAGGGACAGGTTTTTCCTTCAGCCATGCATGTCTTTTACTAACAGATCCTGTCACTGCTGCCCTGCTAGAGGCTTCTAGGGCATCATATCCACAGTGTAATGAGTGCTTAGCCACTTGACAAGCTGAGTGTAGTAATTCTGTCAGCTCTTTTGAGTTGGCACCGTCAGGAGAGGTAGCAATCTTCTGTTTTAATTGTTCCAAAGTGTGTTGTTGATATTTTAACATATGGAACTGACAATTGAATGCTCTGATAGCTAAGGTTGCAGAGGTGTATACTTTCTTACCCAATCTGTCCAGAGCTCTGGAGTCTTTGTCGGAAGGAAGAGGATTATTGGCAAAACTAGTCTTGGGTCCTTTGGGTCCCTGTGTAATGACCTCAGGGTCTGCAGCAGGGTTCTTGTACAGGTATTTGTGAGAAGCTGGTACTCTGTAGTACCTGTCAGGTTTAGCTGGAGCAGGAGGCAGGGCATCAGGGGCTAAACTGGATTCAAGGAAAATATCATCCACCACTTCTAGAATGGGTGGGATGGCCAGGGGACTGTGCTGGGGCAGGTCCAGAAACTCTCCAAGTTGTTTCTTTGACTGGGGGTAGTCCTGAGATTCCCATTGAAAATGTTCCCTGAGGGAGTGGGGGGGGGGTTCGCCAAAGGAGAAGTACTCTGGAGGGGAGGCAGAGGGGATGAATTCCTCTGCATCTGAATCCTCATAAACAGTTAAGGGCTTTTGTTCCTCTTCAAAGGCAGAATAATCAGATTCCTCAGACTCTTGGGTCTGTCATAATTTCTGGAGAATGAAGTATTTTCCTTTTTGGAGTGGGGCTGTGAGTACCTAGGATAAGGGAGATGAGATCCTCCACCATTTTAAGCATTTGAGCTTGGGGTGGGGGAACAGTAGCAAGATGGTGGCTAGAAGTAGATTTCCTAGGAGTGGCCTGGCTTTGAGGCTTGAGAGAATCTGTCGGTCTCTGAGAAACAGTAGCTAGAAGAGAAGACGCCAGTTTTTGTCTAGAATCGGTAGTGCGAACGGCCTCCTCGGAAGCCGATGCCTGCGTCGTGGCTCCGGACCCAACCGAGGCAGAGACAGCCAAAGGCTCGGAAGACGAAGTGAATTTCTGCAGCATACCGAACTCCAAAAGGGTCTCAGCAGAGGCCTGCGTAGAAAGCGAGTCGGGCATCAGGGGCTGCGAAAGTGCCTCACTGAATTCCGGAGAACTGACGACTTGCTTAGTGGTAGCATCGTGGGAAGGCTTAGCCTTGTGTGGCCTGTCTCTATCCTTATGTTTTTTCGGAATATCGGCAGATTGTTGGCTGATGGAGGCCATATCGGAATTCGAAGACAGAATACGAAAATAACTGTCTACAAAAAGAGCTCTGCGGCGAATGGTTCTTGCATTAAAGAGGGCACAGAACCGGCAACAAGGGACATTGTGGTCTGGGCCTAAACAAGTGATGCAGTAAGAGTGAAAGTCTCTGTGTGGAATCTGCTTTCCACAGGTGAGACAACTGTTATCTTTTTCGGACATTGGTTACAGCAAGAAAAAAGGGTCCCCAACGAGGTACTTAGCTTTAGACGTTTTCTGCTGAAATTCGACTTCTGGTAGTGACCGACCGGCACTCATGTAAACTGCTTCTGCTACGGGCTCCATGGCAAGAAAGACTGATGTAATGATGTCAGCTGCCTTGCTTTATAGGACTGGTGACCTGATGTCAGACTACAGGCGACAGCAGCCGGCGTACAAAAACGCTGACTCTGGTATTCGGGCCAGCCGAGAGCTACCACAGCAGGGATAACTCACAGGTGATGACTGCAAAAGTGAAACTCGAAGAACATCCACAGCTATCTTGGCCAAAAGGAAGTCACCAGCAAGATTTTTGGTTTGGCCTGCTAGATCTTCAGCAGGACTTTTTGAAGTAATGGGAAGGGGGGGGATGCATACAGAAACAACCCCTTCCATGAAATGGAGAAGGAATCCATTGCCCTTGCTAAGGGACTGATTAGCCTGGTGCAAAACAATGGAAGTTGTCTGTTCAGGTGGGAGGCAAACAGATCTATTTGAGGTGCACCCACCTGTGGACAATGTCCAGGAACACATTCCTGTGAGGCATCCATTCGTGGGATTGTGACATGGACCTGCTTAAGGTGTCTGCCTGAATATTCTGAGCTGAAGGGATATAAACTGCCTGCAGGGAGATTCCATGTTGGGTTGCCAAGTCCCTGACCTGGAAAGCAAGTCTGCAAAGCAAATAGGATTTGGTTCCTCCCTGTATGCTGACATACCAAAGAACTGTAGTACTGTCTGTGAACAACTTCAGGGGCCCTTGTTTTAGGTCATAAAGAAAGGTTGTCAGGGCAAATATGATTGCTCTCATATCCCTGATGTTGACGTGTTCTCGCCTAAAGGTGTGGGATCAGGTACCCTGCACTTTCAGGCTGCCCAGAGTAGTCCCCCAGCCCAGATCTGAGGCATCTGTGTACATCTCCTGAACAAGGGGTAGGGGTTTCAGTGGAAGTCCTGAGTTGAGCATAACTTGGTTTAACCACCACAGCGTCTCCTTCTTCAGACAAGGGAGGAAGGGGATGATGAAGTCCAATGGGTGTGAGTGTTGGGTCCATATGAACGTGCGATACCATTGCGATTTTCTCATGTTGAGTCTTGCAGAGGCAGCATGGGATTAGTGGAGTCCATGTAACCCAATAGCCTGAGGTATCATCTGGCTGTTAAAGCAGTGGCTTTGAGGATGATGGCTAGGTACTGAGTCAGAGTTTCCACTTTCTGAGTCAGAAGGAATGCCCTCATAACATCTGTTCTTATTCTGCACCTCAGGAAAACTTGTCCTGGGAAGGACTCAGGTCAGACTTAGGAAAGTTTATGTGGAATCTCAGAGCCTGCAGGAGGGAGATAACTTTCTGGAGTTGGCTCTGCAGGAATCTGGAGCATTCTGCCTGAATCAGTAGGTTTTACAGGTATGGAAAAATCTGGATGCCTTGGACCCTGCAGTAGGCCACCAAAGGAGCCATGCATTTGGTGAAGACCCTTGGAGCAGTACACAGTCGAAAGGGTAAGGCTGAGAACTGAAAATCTGACAAGCCAGCAGAAAAACACAGAAATTTCCTGTAGCTGGGCCTTATAGGTATGTGGAGGTAGGTGTCCTTTATGTCCAAGTTGGTTAGAAATCCCTGAATTATCAGTAAAGGAAAAAAGGGTTTGAAGAGTAAACATGTGAAAGGTGGGGACCTGCAAGAACAGACTGAGGTGAGAGAGATCCAGGATAGGTCTTCCAGGGTCCATCCATCCTGGGTACCAGGAAAAGTCTTGAATATAACCCCTTTCCTTTTTCCCCCAGAGGAACTGGTTATATGGTTCCTTGAGAAAGGAGGCTGTCTATGACTGGCTGGAAGAGGTGGAGTTGTTTTTTATGTGGCTGGGGGATCCCTGTGGGGGGGGGAATGACTCAGGACATAAAATAGCCCTTTTTTATGATGGAGAGGACCCACCTGTCTGAGGTAATGATTTGCCAGAGTGGCAGACAGTGAGAGCCTTAGGGACAGGGGAATGGAGTCTGGAGGGGGGCAGTGAAGGCAGGTAGTCACAGGCTACTTGCCCTATCCTGAAAGGGAGCTTTCTGGGACAGATTTTGAGCAGACCTAAAAGGGGTCTGCAGTTTCCTTGTCCCTTTTCTGCCTCTAGCATGGGAAGCTGGAGCAGAGTGCTTCTTAATGAACTGTGCCATTGATGGATAGTTTCTGTGAAATTTGGGAATAGGGGAGATGAACAGGTGTTTAAGATCTTACAGTGCCTTCTCTTTCTGCTGAAGGGCTTTAAATAGCTCAACCACTTTAGATCTAAAAAGGGCAGAGTTATCCAGGGGTGGGTCCATTAGTTTTGAGGTAATGTAATCGGGTAAGGGCTGAATCCTTAACCAAGAATATCATCTCAGGACTGAAGCTGAGGCAGCTGATCTTGCAAAAGCTTCTGCAGCACCATAGCTGCAACAAATAGAGCACCTAGTGGCTTGTGAGGAGAGATTAATGAGGGTAGAACTTTATGCCTTGGAAGGCGAGTCTGGAAGATCAGCTAACAGCTGGCTGACAGATTCAGTGAAATCTTTACCCCTCCATCAGTAAATCCCCAATACTTGCCCCCTTCTCCTTATAATGAGGGAATAGGTTATCACTGCTCTCTCAAAGGCAAAAAAATGCAGCTTCCATGGGACCAGATAACATCCCAGGCTGCATACTACGTGAACTCAGGCAGGAACTTGCAGCACCATTAGGCACCGTATTCAACCAAAGCCTGAGTACTGGCTTCATCCCAGCTGAGTGGAAGACAGCCACTGTCATCCTTTTACACAACGGTGTAGTGTCCACCGATCCGGGAAATTATAGACCCATCAGCCTAACTAGCCTGATCTGCAAGGCCATGGAATGGATTATCATGGACCTCATTAACAAGGACATTGGCAACTTCCAAACACTTGATCCCACACAGTCTGGCTTCATCAAGGGGAGGTCATATCTGCAAAATTTGGTCAACTTCTTTGAGACAGTCACCAAAGCCATGGACAAGGGGAAGACCGTGCACACCGCCTACCTTGACCTGGCCAAAG
This sequence comes from Protopterus annectens, assembly GCF_019279795.1. NCBI lineage: Eukaryota > Metazoa > Chordata > Ceratodontiformes > Protopteridae > Protopterus > Protopterus annectens. The sequence goes on from NC_056733.1 coordinate 643,180,095, forward strand.
CCTTTGATATTATTCCCCACTTGGGCATAATAGAAAAACTCTCTCAAGTATGCATCGATCCATATGTTACCAGATAGGTAGCAAACTGGTTCACTTCTTCAACTCTGTCATGTTTTATCATCATCCCTTTCCACTTTAACTTATAACCTTCTGTTTGTGTTATGTATACGAGTCTTAACTGTGAAACTCAAAAATGAACTTTAATCAAAATTATACTGTTACCCAAAATCTTATTCATTGGCCAAGCTCTACTAATTACCCCACCTGTCAAAATTAAACAGAAAATTAATAACTTATTATTTAACCTCCTTTGGTATCCCAAAAAAATCAATTGCTCTTCTCTGGCACACCACAAGCTGGGATGAAGGAGGTATAGGGTTTCCAAATATTAATTTTTATTTACACTCAGCATTTATTAACATAGCGTTGCTCTGAAATAAGACTTGTACTTCATATTGGAAATCAATACATGAAACCTTACTTCTTAATAGTAACAGAACATTGCCTGACCCATATACTCAAATATATACAGCATCTTTATATGGATTTTAAAAATATACATTCAAAGTGAAAAGTCAAAACTTGTTCTCACACCTCTTACAAAACCAAATATTGCTGCCATTTAAAAAGCTTATGTTTTCTAATCAAGTAATTAAGAATTTATTAATAATCATGTTTCCTATTGTTTATACAAATGAATGATATCTTTTGATACTAAGAAAATATTAGAATTTAAGAAGGGTGACCTATTATATTGGAATCAATTTATCTCAGCTAAGAAAAAAAGTTCTGCAGACTATTTGATCAGCACATATAGTCTGCAAAATTGCAATTGGCTGAACATCCAGATTTGTAAGGATTTTGTACATGCTAAGCTTGTACCCTCATTAGAGGCATACAATAAGAGTAACTTAAAAATCTTGGATTTTATCTCAACAATTATTAATAGCTCACCCAAGAATACTTCATACATATCTGTTATTTATAAAATTCTCATATATGATTTTAGCAAATAGTACAGTGGTGTACACTTGCCATAAATGTAGATGTTCAAGTGTATTCACTGTTGCAGTCATCACCTGTGGGTTATCCCTGCTGTGGTAGCCCTCGGCTGGCCCAAATACCAGAGTTGATGTTTTTCTGTGTCGGCTGCTGTCGCTTGCTGACTGATATCAGGTCATCAGTGCTACAAAGCAAGGAAGCCAATGCCATTACATCAGTTTTTCTTGCCCTAACCAGGCATAGGCCCAAGTAATATGGTAAAGTGGTCCTGGTGGCCAAAAGCCACCTAGAGAAGCTTATGTCTCCCTAAAGAAAGAAGATATAAGGGGGAAGGAGGGAGGGAAATCAAGACTTCAACAGTGAATACACTCAGACATCCACATTTATGGTAAGTGTACACAACTGTACTATGTTCTTTGTGCTTCACTGCTGCAGTCATCACCTGTGGGAGGATTAAAAAGCTGAGGAGAGGGGTGGTAGGATTAGTAAGAGACCTAGGTCTGGGTCATCAAGCCCTGCAGAACTGTAGAGGCAAACCCTGCCCTAGTCTTAGAAAATAGAGGTAGGTGGTAATGCCTGGTAAAGGTATGGACAGAAGTCCAGGTGGCAGCTTCGAGGATGTCCCTGATGGGAACTCCTCTGAGGAATGCTGTGGAAGTGGAGGCTGCCCTAGTGGAATGGGTTTGCATAGATTTGGGGGGGTTCCCATGTAATCTGAAGCAGAAATGGATACAGTGTGATATCCATTTCAAAATGGTTTGCTTGGAAATGAGCTTCCCCTCTGCCCCTGGGGCAAAGCTGACAAGTAGTTGGTCTGTTTTCCTGAAGAGCTTAGTATGGTCCAGATAGTATCTGAGCTGTCTGTGCATGTCTAGTGAGTGCAAAATTCTTTCCCCCTTGTTTTGAGGGTTAGGAAAGAAGGTGGGTAGATGTATGGCCTGGTTGAGAGTCACATTAGATACACCTTGGGCATAAAGGAGGGATTAGTCTTCAGGGAGACCCTGTCTGCATGGAAAATGGTGAAGGACTCAATGGTCATCAGTGCCTGAAGTTCTGAAACCCTTCTGGCTGAGGTGATAGCTAGGAGAAAAGCAGTCTTCCAGGAAAGGTATCTTAATTCTGCTGAAGCAGCAGGTTTGAAGGGTGGTGAGGTTAGTTTTTCCAAAACACAATTCAGGTCCCAGGGTGGCGTGGGTGGCCTTCTTGGAGGTCTGATATTAGAAGCCCCTCTGAGGAACTGTTTGATCAAAGAATGGGAAAACGGGAAGATCTGTGTCAAAATGGGCTGAAATGGCTGAAGCATGGATTTTAATAGAAGAGAAGAAGAGGCCACTATTAAGTAGCTCTGCTAGGTAGTCCAGGATAAGAGGGATGAAAGGTTGTGAGGTATTGCCACCTCTGGACTGGCTCCAGGAGCAGAATCTTTTCCATTTTCCTGCATAAGATTTTCTGGTGCTGGGCCTTCTGGCCTCTGTGATAATGTCTAGGACCTGTTTGCTCAACTGGGGCCCCTTGTCTGCCTTTAGAGTATTAGCCAAGTCTGCAAGTCTGGGTACAGCATCCCCCCTCCCACCTGAGTCAGGAGGTTTGAGATCAGGGGAAGCTGCCTGTGAGGCTCTAATGTCAGGCTGAGCAGTAAAGGGTACCAATGTTGTCTGGGCCAATATGGAGCAATGAGGATGGCCTTTGGTTTCTCCTCCCTTATTCTGATCAGTACCTTGGGAATAAGAGGCAGAGGAGGCAATGCATACACAAAGAGGGTGTTCCAGAAGGTCAAGGCATCCACCTTCCACACTAGGTGGTGATACTCTCTGGTACAGAATTTTTTCAGCTGATGGTTGAGATGCGAAGCAGAGAGATCCACCTCTGGTGTCCCCCACTCCTGAGTGATCTGTAAAAAGATTTTTCTGTGGAGCTGCCATTCGTGAGGGTCCATTACATTTCTGCTTAAGTGGTTTGCCAGGGTGTTGTTGATCCCTGGCAGGTATTGGGCTATTAGGTATAATCCCATGTATGAGGCTGTCAGCCAGAGGTTCATGGCTAGCCTGCACAGAGGGTAAGACTGGGTCCCTCCCTGTTTGTTGATGTACCACATTAGTGTGGTGTTGTCTGTTTTGATAAGGAGAACCCCTGGCTTGAGATGGGGTTTGAAGGATGTCAGAGCCTTTTGTACTGCTATCATTTACTTCTGGTTGATGTGTAAGGGAAGGTGCTGGGCATCCCAAAGACCTTGGGTGCACCTGCCTTCTAGGTGAGCGCCCCAAGCAATGTCTGAGACGTCGGCGGTAATGGTCTGCCTGGCAGGGTGAAGGGAAGACCCTTGTTCTTGGTACAGGACCCTGCCCCACCAGAGAAACATGGCCCTTATACAGGGGATCAGATGGAGAGAGGTCTCTAGGGGTTCACAGTGCTGACACCAAAGGTTCTTAAGTTCCACTGAAGTTTTCTCATGTGAAGCCTGGCCAGAGGAATTAGAAGGATGCAAGATGTCATGTACCCCAAGGCTTGCAGGAACTTCCTCACAGTGAAGTGACTTCTGGAAGCCAGCTGGATAAAGTAGAGAGGCAGGAAGCTCTGCTTTTCTGGGGATAGGAAGCCCATTTGGGATGCTGTGTCCAGCAGTGCTCCCAAGAAAATGATCTTCCAGGAGGGTGTTTGTTTTAATTTCTTCTCGTTGATGCTGTACCCTAAGGAGGTTAGTAGAGTTTTGATAAAGAGGAGGTCCTTGAGTAGCTTCTCTTTGCACTCTGCCTGAATGAGGCAGTCATCCAGATAAGGGTAAATCTGTATATTTTTCTGTCTGAAAAAGGCTATGGCTGGGGCTAAGCATTTGGTGAATACCCTGGGAGCAGTAAATAAGCCAAAGGGTAGCACAGAGAACTGAAAGTGTTGTGAGCCTGCTTTGAAGCGAAGGCATTTCCTGCAGGATTCCCTTATGGGGATGTGGAGTAGGCATCTTTTAGATCTAAGGTAACTAACCAGGCATTTTTGGTCAGCATAGGCAGCAGCTGCTGCATAGTTATCATTTTGAATTTGGAAACCACTAGGGAGGTGTTCAGAATGGATAGATCCAGGATGGGGCGCCAGATGCCCTCTTTTCTGGGAACAAGGAATAGTCTGGAATAAAATCCTTTGCCTTTTTGATCTGAGGGGACAGGTTCTACTGCCCCTTGGGATATGAAAGTTTGGACTTGTTTTAATGCCTCTGCCCACTGATTTGGAGGTAAGTCTGAGTACCCTCTTGGAATAGGGGGTTCGTTGAAAGAGAATTTGTATCCCTGAAAAATTATTTTTAAGACCCATTGGTCCTTTGTTACAGAAAGCCAATTTTCTTTGCAGAGGGACAGCCTTCTTCCTAATTTTTCTTGAGAGAAAAGAGGGCGGGGGGGTCATTGAGAGTTTTTGCCATAGAGGGATGGCTTAGAACTCCCCGCCTTTGGAGAGGAAGTGGTCCACTATTTGGTTCTCTGCTATCCGTGGGACAGGAGTCTGGGTGGTCTGTCCCGGCGGGGCTTACCTTGCTAGGTGCAGGAAAGGATGAGTGTTTTGAGCGAAAAATCTTGCTGAACCTAGGAGGTTGTACCTGAAAGAAATCTTTCACTGTTTGCATAGATTTTGCTTTGTCTTTCATCTTTTTAAGCACCTCTTCTGCTTTTACTCCAAACAAGCGGTCCTTATCAAAGGGTGCATCAATTAATTTAGATTTGACATGATCAGGAAGAGGCTGTTCTTTCAACCATGCAAGTCTCCTAATGACAGATCCGAACAATTAATTTAGATTTGACATGATCAGGAAGAGGTTGTTCCTTCATCCATGCAAGTCTCCTAATGACATATCCTGACACTGCTGCCCTGCTTGAGGCTTCTAGGGCATCATATCCACAGTGTAATGAGTGTTTTACCACTTGACAAGTTGAGTGCAGTAAATCTGCTAACTCTTTTGAATTAGCACAGTCAGGAAATGTTGAAATCTTTTGCTTTAATAGTTCCAAAGTGTGTTGTTGATATTTTAGCATGTGGAACTGACAGTTGAGTGCTCCGATAGCTAAGGTTGCAGAGGTGTATACTTTTTTACCCCATCTGTCCAGACCTCTGGAATCCTTGTCAGAAGGAATAGGATTCTTTGTAGAACTAGCCTTAGCTCCTTTTGGTCCCTGTGTAATGACCTCTGGGTCTGAAGCAGGATTTCTGTACAGGTGTTTGTGAGAATCCAGTACTCTGTAATACCTGTCAGGTTTACTTGGAGCAGGTGGGAGGGTTTCAAGAGCTAAGCTGGATTAATGGAAGACATCATCCACCACCTCTAAAATAGGGGGTATGGCCAAGGGTCTGTGCTGGAGATGGTCTAGAAACTCTCTTAGTCTTTTCTTAGTCTGAGGGAAGTCCTGTGATTACCAGTGGAAATGTTCATGGAGGGTGTGAAGGGTTTCCCCAAAGGAGAGATCTTCTGGTGGGGAGGCAGGAGGAATGGATTCCTCTGCATCTGAATCCTCATAAGCAGTCAGAAGAGGTTGGTGTTCTTCAAAATCTGAATAATCAGCTTTCTCAGAATCCTGTTCTGTCAGTATTTCAGGAGATGGGTCTCTTTTCCTTTTAGAAGTTGTGGCATGACTACCCCTGTTAAGGAAGATAAGATCCTCCGCCATTTTAAGCATTTGAGCTTGAGGTGGTGGAGCAGAAGAAAGATGGTGGCTAGAGGTAGATTTCCTAGGAGTAGCCTTGCTTCTAGGCCTAAGGGTATCCGTCGGTCTGACAGAAATGGTAGTTGGACGAGAAGATGGCGTTTTTTGTCTAGATTCGGTAGTGCAAGAAATCTTCTCGGAAGCCGGTGCCTGCATCGGGGCTCCAGACCCAACTGAGGCAGAGACAACCAAAGGCTCGGAAGACTAAGAAGATTTCTGCTGCATACCGGACTCCAAAATGGTCTCAGTAGAGGCTTGCGAAAGTATCGGATTGGGCATCAGGGGGTGTGAAAGCACCTCAATGAATTCTGGAGAACTGACGACCTGCTTACCAGTAGTCGTCGGAATGCTTAGCCTTGAGTGGTCTTGTCTCTACCTCTACGTTTTTTCTGTATGTCTACGAATTGTTGGCTGATGGATGCCATTTCGGAATGCGAGTACGACAGACAAAAATACTTTGCTACAGTAAGAGCTCTACGACGAACAGTTCTCATGTTAAAGTGGGCACAGAACCAGCAATGGGGGAGGTCGTGGTCTGGGACTAAACAAGTGACACAGTATGAATGGAAGTCTCGGTGTGGGGTTTGCTTTCCACAGGCGAGACAATTGTTAACTTTTTCGGACATCGGTTAGTGCAAGAAAAAAGGATCCCCAATGGGGTACGGACATCGGTTAGTGCAAGAAAAAAGGATCCCCAATGGGGTACTTAGCTTTAGACGTTTTCAGCTGTAATTCAAAACTCTGGTAGCAACCGACTGCCACACTTGCAAACTGCTTCTGCCACGGGCTCCAAGGCAAGAAAGACTGATGTAATGGCGATGCAGACAAACATTGACTCTGGTATTTGGGCCGGCCAAGAGCTACCACAGCAGGGATAACCCACAGGTGATGACTGCAACAGTAAAACACGAAGAACATCAGATGTTTCTTTTTGGAATTATTCAGGTGAAGTTAATTGACAAGTATTGTCGGAAAAAGATAAAAAAAAAAAAAAAACACTTTGTTTACTGTCGGTGAAGGAATCCACATCTTCCCTGTTCTGGTGTGTATACATAGATGTTTTTTCACTCCACAGACTAGCAATAATGTACAAGACAAAATGAAATGCTGGAGATGTGGACACCCAGATGCTGACTGGATACATATGGTTGTTAATTGCAAAATAATTTCCCCATTTTGGTTAGACTTTAAATATCTTTGTAAAGCTCTATGGAATGACAACCATACAATTACTGACTCCCTTATCCTTTTCAGTGTTCCTGTTCCTGAAGCCATTCCTAAACACCAACATTTTTACTATGGTCTGTCCTCTCTACAGCAAGTTACTAAAAATTGGAAATCCTAATCTACTACTGTCTTTAAAGTCGAGTTTATACATCTTGTGAAATACATTTGTAAGAATGAGATTGCTACTATAAAAGCAAGGACTGACAACACAACTCATCGTTTAATTGCTTGAACAAAATTATCTAAATTATCTAATCTGTTATATTAAATGTTCTCCTATGTATATTGCTTTTTATAATTATCATGGACATTGCATCTAGTTTTGTTTTTTTCTTGTTACTATAGTATTAAGTCAAATGGGTTCAAGGTAACAAGTTAGGCCTAAAGGAAAATGACGGCCACAATAACAACAAAAAGGCAGCAGTGGAAAGGTCAGAAAAGTGCAAGCCTAAGATGAAACACACTCTAACACTAAACTAACAGGAAATTAGCTATCTGTATCCAAAAAATTATAGGAAATATAACAAGAAGAAGAAAATACTTAGCCTGAGACAGTATGAGTACTCTCGACGCTGCAAGTGGCAAACGAGATCTGGTTAACTACCGTTAGGCATGTTGGGATAGGGGCTAGCCTTGAGCCAGTAAAAGGCTTTTGGGCTATAGTATATGGCCAAGTCAGAGCAGAGGATCGGCTGCAAACCCAACTAGCAAGAATGGAGGCAAGATGGGGGCAACATAACATCATAAATTTTATGAGGAACAAAGCAAAACTATGAGGCAAAAATACATTTTGCAAAAATTTGGACAGTTGAGTGGTATAAATTCTTTTTCAATCCATGCACCTAAATACTTCAACTTATCATTCCTCCATAAATATGGGTATTGCTGAACCACTTCTTGTGTGGGTACATTGTTTACTGCTATAGCCTTTGTTTTATTTTCATTTATTTTATATCCTGAAAAGACTTGAAACTGTACCAAAATAATCCACAGCACTGTGATATCCTTTAAAAGCAAAGACATATTATTTTTTCTTTTATACTTTTTATTTTTTCAAAAAATTAAGTTACAATAATTTAACAAAGCATATATGTAACAATATGATGATCATGAAACAGAATGTGAATTACATAATATTAAAGTAAGAAGATAAATGCAATAAAAAGACGAACTATCAAAACACACAAAAAAAGAAAGTAACTATATACAAAGGTGTCTAATCATCTAGATGAAAGCACTTGCAAACAATGTAATTCATACCAATTCAGTTATGTATATTGTCCATTTTTCTCCATGGTTTCCATTACTATTAACCAAGAGTTCTGTAGTGTTGTAATTCAGTTGGTTCTTTTTATAGTGTTTATTTCCATTTGGCCAACAGCCATAGCAAGATTTTTTTAATTCTTTAAACGACAGAGAATTCTGTTTTTTCCAATTGCTAGTTATTACCTTTCTGGCTATAGATAGTAAGGACCATAGAATTGATAATCTGTTTCTTGTAACACATTTTGGAATGGGTGAGTAAAACAACACCAGGTTAATTCAAAGTTATAATTAAATGTTGTCTGAAAGAAAGAGTTTATATTATTCCAATAATGTTTTAGTTTTATACAATCATAAAAAACATGTACCCAGTTTGCGTCTAGATTCATTTTACATCTCCTCTTGATTGTTAAACATTAAAGATAGTTTGTATGGTGTGTAGAAACTTCTGTGTAGAAATCTCCATGTAAACAGGTGCCAATGGGGAGACAGTGTAATATGTTTTTCAGATCTGAGTATAAGCTTTTTCTCTTCATCTTGGGGTGAGTGTTTGTTAACCTTTGTGAAATAATTCCAGTACGATTTTTTGTAATATGTTTTCATCTATTTGACTAATTTGTAAATATTAGATAAATACCCATTTCCTTGAAAAGGTTGATAAATAATGAATATAATGTAATCAATAAATTTAGGTATGTTTTGTTTAACAGAGGTTTGCACCGTCTCTGTTTTATTTATTAAGGCTCATCTTAAAGATTGTAAAGTTAGCCAAATATCATTAAGTAAATTATATTTATCTATAAGATATGTGGAGGTTAGTATATTGTTTTTTTCTACAGTATATTGTTTTTTTTCTAAGAGTTGATGCCAGCATATTAATTCTGCTTCCTTCAGCTTTTCCATTTTATCAAGTTGAAGTATTTCAAAGTTATTACAGGTTTATGCTATTGGTAAAATTGCAAATAGCCAGGATTTGATACTGGGGTCAGCATTAACAACTTTTTTGAATATGGGTACTGTGTGATTTATATAAAGAGATGATATTTTTTATTTTTACTCTCCATTAAATATGATTTTATAGTCCAATACAAAATATTTGGTACAATTACTAACTGATCCTGAATATGTTTCTGCATATCATTTAAGCAGATTTGTTCATGTAATATTTTCCAAATAGAAGAATATAGTGGATTTATCCATAGGGTTACATTCTAAATTACCGCCGAATGGGCATACATTTCACTGTATAGCTGATTAATTCCACCGTCTTCCCAGTTTGGCAAATGGTTGTTTAATGCTATTCTAGGTTTAAGTGGATACCATATGAATTTTTAAATTATTTTTTTGTATTTTTGTATTATATATTTTGGTGGTGGTAATGAGAAAACATGTATGAAATACAGTATTTTGGGGGAGATGATTGATTTGGTTAAATACAGCCTGTCCTCCATTGTAAATACAAATTTGCTCCAGTTACTAATATTTCTTTTTTTTTACTCAAAATATTTTTATTTTAATGAAATAACACAATAATTTAATATATTCATAACATTCAATAACTATTTACAGTATTTACATTCAGCCTGACAAAAAGGATTCAGATAAAAACATTTGTAGTTAAATAATAAGTTAATATATAAACTATGACAGTTAGGAAGAGTTTGGTTCCATCTGTAGTGTATCAATCAAATTCAAAACTTTCATCCATGGACTATTAACCAATGGCTTAGGAAAAGTTCTTTTCTCCATTAGTATGCATTTCTTCAGTGATGATAGGAATTCCTCCATTGTGGGTTCTAGATTAGAGTTCCATCTTCTAGTTGTACATTTTCTGGCTATTGCTAACATTGTCCACAACAAATACAGGTCATCTTTCTTCATATTATTACTATTAACATTCAATAAAATTAAAGACTTTATCAAAACAAATATATCAGTATAGATAGCTTGAAGAAATTTGTTAATCTCATTCCAATATGGTTTAATATTAGTACAGTCATAAAAAATATGAGACCAGTAAGCATTAGTGGACAGATGACATCTCCAACATAAATTGCTGTTTGAAGGGTTCATTTTTGAGAGTTTCTCATGTGTCAAAAAGGATCTGTGTAGAAATTTCCAATGAAAAATCCTCCAGAATTGTGAGTAAGAAGTTAGTTTAACTGAAAATAAAATGTTTGTTTTATCTTCCATTGATAATGATACTTGAAACTCTTTAGTTAGGTACAGCCAGTAAGAATCTTTGGGAGCTGTCTTATAGACAATTAAAGTGTTATATAGATATGATAATTCATTCTTAACACTGATATTATTATATAGAATTCCAAAAATCCAGTTTATAATTTTTGGTACGGTTTTGAAGGATGAGTTATGTATTATTCTACACAGATCCTTAGTGTATGCTGTGACACTCTGAAGAACTAACCAGTCATTAGGGGATAGGCCATAGGTTTACAATATACTTTGTGTGTTCAAAGCTTGTTGGTTTTCAATACATTGCAACCAACAAAATAAGTTATTTTCCCATAAACCAAAAATCTCTCTAGGTGTTTTATCAGGGAAATACCTTGTAATAGTAAATGGTACTAAAATATATGCCACAGTTTTATATCTAAATTTGTGTTAATGAATTTTCTAAACACATCAAAAATATTGTTTATTAGTGTTAGTTTAGTTAATTTTATTGTAGTATACTGTAAATGTAAACTTAAATAGTGCCATACCTTGTTATCTTTGTCAGTTACCAAAGCATTCTTTGATAAACAATTTTCATTCATTAGTATAATGGAGTGTAACTGTTTCCAATTGGAAGAGTATCTAGGATTTATCCAGTACATCACTATTTTAATTATAGATGCCTTTATATAATTTTCAGTCTCTGGGAACTTTAACCCACCTTGTTCCCATTTTCTGATATGATGAGAATATGCCACTCTATTTCTTTTGGGGTACCATAGGAATTTCATCAGAGTTGAAGTGATTTCTTTAAGGATTTTCTTTCCTGGTGGAAGTGTAAGGACTTCTGCTATATATAATATTTTAGGTAACAAAACCATTTTTATCAGTTGTAACCTATCATCAAATGTTATAAACAAATATAATATTTCAATATTATTTAGTGTTGTAGTGTAGTTGTAGTTTATGGTGTCATTTAGTTCCTGTGATACATACAGACTCCCAGATACTTGAGTTTGCCCTCAGGAACAATGTATTTGTAGAATTGTTTTTATCTAATTTGTTATTTGTCTTGGGGTTTACACATAATATCTTTGTTTTGTCATCATTGAAGCATAGCCCTGATACTTTTTGAAAATTAATCATAGAAATAAATATTGCTTCCATACAATGATTTGTATTAGATAGGGATAAAAAGGATGTCATCTGCGAATAGTTGTAATTTTAAATTAATGTTTTAGTTATTACTAGACCTTGTATCCTGATCTGATATCTAATATTGTTCATGTATGGTTCAATCAATAGAGCAAACAATAATGGTGATAGTGGGCAACCTTGTTTGGTTTCCTTTCTAACTGTAATAGGACCTGATCTATGGGATCCTAGTTTAACATATAATGAGGAGTTTTAATATAATGTTATAATTAAGTTTATAAAGGCTTTGGTAAATGTATATTCTTCTAAGGCTAGGTTTAAGTATTTGCAGTCTACAGTGTCAAAGGAGCTATTTACATCTAAGAAAACTAAAGTTAAGTCTTTGTTTTTATGTATCATATAGTCTATTAATGTTATAATTCTTTTGATATTATCGTATTTCTTCCTTTTATAAAGCCTGTCTGGTCCTCATGTAGAGGGAGTAGATGTTTAATTTTATTTGCAAATACTGACATAAACATTTAGTAGTCTATGTTAAGTAATTATATAGGTCTGTATGAAGAGCAGAGCTTTTCATCTTTGCCGGGTTTAATTATTGGAGATATTGAGCATTTCCATGGGGGGGGGGGAATTAATAGCTTATCTTTAGATGTATTGTATACCTTTAATATTAAAGATAATGTTTGTCCTGGTAATAGTCAAATCATCTCTGGTAGTATATTGTCTGGACCAGGGGAGTTGTTCATTTTGAGTTTAGAGATTTGTGCTTTTAATTCATTCATGGTTATTGGTTTATTAATTATTTCTGTTGTTGAGTTAGTTTAGTATTAATATTCTAAGAAATATTTTGATATCTTTTATTGTTTTTTTGTTTTCTTGTTTAGATGTGTTGAGATGTGTTGAGATTGTTGTAATGTAATCTAAATGCTTCTAATATATTAAGATCTGTTACTACCTTATTTGTGTGTGTGTTGTAAATTCCCTTAATTTGTCTGGATTGGATTATTTATTTCTGTCCTATTTGCTAGTTCTTTTTGATTAAGTGAGTTCATAGAATAAAAGTTTAGTTTAATCTTCTTGAGAGTTATCACAGTTTTATGATGTACGATCTCTGAGTATTATTGATTTGTGTTAATTCTGGGATTAGATTAGTGTTGTCATTTTGTATTTCTAGTTTAAAATGTATCTAGTTTATTTTGTAGGACTATTATTTCTTTATTCCATGTTTTTTTTATTGATGAACCATGTTAATGTTTTGCCATAGATGTATGATTTTAAAGAATCCCATATATAAATTTCTGATATATCTTCAGTGTTGTTTATTTCTAAGAAAGACAACATTTCATGTGTGTAAAATTCCTTAAAATCTTTTAGATTTATGTATGAGGGAATTCTAGTAATAGGGAGAGAAAAGTATGGGTCATAGTCTATATCGAATATTATTATACTATGATCTAATATAGGACAGGCTATAACTTTAACCTCATTTAGTTTTGTTACTAGGTCAGTTGAGACATACACTCTCTCAATACCCGAGTGGGATTTATGTCTATGTGAATAGAAGGTGTAAAATAATGAATTATGATCAGCAAATTGATTAATATCCTTGATTAATACAGTATCAATAAATTTCATTAAGGCTTTGGAGGTTGAAGACTTCTATCTTTTACAGTGTGAGTCTGAGTCTTTGTCTTCCATGATACAATTTAAGTCTCCTGCCATAATTAAACTGCCTTTAGTATGATGTATACTATCCTCTAAATGGGTGTTGTTTTAATACTGATCCTATGTATCCAGTGTATATTAACTAAGGTGTATGCTTTTTTTATTTATTTCAAGAGATACTAAACAAAACATACCTGAGGAGTCTTGGTGTGTAGATATTATCTTAGGGGAAATAACGGAGTTTCTGATTAATATTGCTCAACTCTTTTTTTTTTTGTTTACATTTTGATGTCAATAATGTATAATTATTGAAATTAAGTTTATTTATGTCATCATTAATAAGATGTGTTTCTTGAAGAAAAACAAATGAGGGTTTACGCATGTTAAGATATTTGAATAAACTTCTTTTACTATTGTCATTGAAGCCATTGACGTTAATGGAAAGATATTTCATATTAAGTTTTGATATGAAGTTTTGTTGTGCATTACATACTTATTATTTTACTTGCATATGCATTATGGAAAAAATTACTTGAGCATGTTTGCATTGAATTTTGTGTTATGTAAGACACCTTAAAAACTATGTAAAGCATATTTGTGTAATTAAAACTATGGCAAGTACTTTCCACACCTATCCCTTTCCTCTTGTCTGTGTGAGGAAGTCACACAGGCAAACCCTCTAATTCTAACTATTCTACACAAAAAAAGTCTCTCACCCTGGAGTAAACTATATATGTAAAATATTACTTAAAAGATATGGTTTCACCTTAGCTGTGGTAGCTGGTTGTGGTATGTTCATGACAGTTATGTTATTTACGATATTCATAAATTTATGTAAAAATTAGTCATTTTATTCTCTTTTCTCTAATCAAAAAATGTAAGTTAATAGGGTTGACCCCAAAACTTCCCCTTCCTGTACTTGTTGCTCCTTCCCAAAAGCAGATCTACTTCATATAGTTTGGTTTTGCAAACATACCCACAGACTTTGGTGCTCCTTAAAAGTTCGCCTAGAGAAAATGGGATACCACAAATCCACCCTTTCCTGGGAAACAGCGATCCTTCACATACCCAACACAAAGCTACCTAAGTGAAAACATCATGTAATAATCACTCTCTGCTCCCTTATCAAATTATATATTACTAAGAACTGGATGGACCGCACTAAACTTTGTTGGAAAGGATTTAAGGAGATGGCTTTGACATATATTCGGCGCAAAAGTTTATCACAAAAGGGTCTAGGAGAAAAGCCTACTTTAAAAAAGTCTGGAAATGTTTATTCGACCTAATTCTATATAATTAATCTAATTTACAGCTTATATCTGGGTAAATGGTATCGATCCCACTTTGAGTTTTACTTGGAGATCCACTGATATCCCTTATAACTCCGACTTTTCTCTTCTAACTCATTTCTCTGCATGGTAGCACTTTAGTTTGTAAATATTGTACATAATTAGTGTGCTTATAGATTTAGACTGTATATATTATTGTTTTTTTTTTGTTTGTATATTCATCCTTGTATACAACGTTCAGCTTTTCATTCATGGACTGCTTATTTTTTCTTTCTCTTCTTTGTATTGTTCTGATATTTGTGAAATAAAAAGTTATTTGAGAAAAAAAAAGAAATGTAAGTTAAGAGGAAAGTCTCTCAAAAAGTTTACTTAAACTTATGTTATGTCTAAAATGGACTTAATATCAAAAGATACATACGATAAGGATGATAGACAAAATTTTCCATCACATATTTTTACAATAAATAGTCTAATAGACTGTTTACCACTGTGTTTAACATATACATTTTTTCACTGAAAAATATCTATACATTGTTACTGATTTTCAGTAATAAATAGAACTAATTGTGTTCATGACAATAATAATTAGTGTAGGCAATAAGAATCATACATCAAAAGACTAAATACATCTAGATAAAGAGATCCAGGGTCAAGGAACATTGAAGATAAACACTGTAACTAAGAAAAATGTTAAACTATATTCACCAGAGTTATTTTCAGTGAGCATTTTTCTCTTTAAATACTTGTTTTTTATAAAGTCATTTGTTAAGTCTGTAATAAGGCTGTCATAATAGAAATCCAAATACAAAATTTACATTAAGTAGTCATTATGAATGCAAAATCAGTACAGTTGCAAAGAAACTATTTTCTTATCTGAGATATCTTGAATAAATACAGTACTTAGACTTTAGTTTTTAAAAAAAACCTCACTAAAAGAATCACAAAAGGTTCAAAAGGAACCTTGATGATTGGATGGGAGATAGGAAATTTACCCAGGGGATCATGTCAGCCGCCCTGCTAGACAGGGGTCCAGGGAAGTAAATACTGAGGAAATAAATATCCAGGAAATTGTTATGGCTAGGCTTGTATAGGCCCTAGGGCCGATAGCCTAGTACCAACCTATGAACAGGCCTAAAGCAGATGCCCTATGCTGACCATCTAAAAAAACTCCAGCTATACTCTGTCACATATCATCTACTCAGAGGCGATCTGTGCTCAACATACAAGGCCATGTCAAATGCAGAGCTGTTGGACATGCTACACTCCAATCCCTCAGAGCCACATGCTCCAGGGATCTAAACCTTGTCATCACAATGAACAAAACATACTGGAGGGATAGGTTCCTGACCTAGAGACTCCCCAGACTCTGGAATAGACTGCCCATACATGTCAAGCAGAGCACCTCTTTGGCCCTCTTCAAAAGGAACCTTGACGATTGGATGCGAGAGAGGAAATTCAACCTGGAGATCACGTCAGTCACCTTGCTAGACAGGGGTCCAGGGAAGTAAATATTGTGGGGAAGAAATAGCCAGGGAATTGTTATGGCTAGGCTTGTATAGGTCCTAGGGCCGATAGTCTAGTACCAACCTATGAACCTATAAATAAAACCCGTTATTATAAATATGAGCATTGGATAAAACTTCTAGGTTACAATTGCATTGATCAAGCTTTCCGTTAACTTAAAACAATGTTAAAGTTTTACATATTATGCAACAATACTCTTTACTTAAATTACTGACCTTCTATCACTTAGTTTTTGATAATCCAATGAAGATTCATTTTTCACTATAGCATTTTTGTTATACTTCAGACCAAAAATGTTCAACAAATAATTTTAGTAAGTTTAAAAACAAAAATGCTTTAGTTCTAAAATTATGTGCTACGCAAAGTGATTGTGAAGCGCTTATTGGGACCAGAGTTATTTTTGACGTCTGATATGACATCAATATGTCAACAACTGTCTATTTTATATCCGAGATGGCAAGCAGAATCTGTATAATTGCTCAAGTGAATAGAAATCTGCTGATATGTTATAGATCATCTCGTATAGCTGGCAGGAACTAAAAAAATGTTTGAGAATTTCAAGAGGAGATATCACAGGTATGCCTTGTGAACTCTAGCATCAGGAAAGCTGGGGCTCCACATCTCGTTTGGTCTTCAGTGTCTGAACCCAGTAATATGCAATAAATCTACTAGTATTCTTAAGACTCTTCTTTTATCACTCTATCCTCCTTCCAAACCAGTTTAGTGTAGATAAAAAAGCATATTCCCATCTTGTAAATCTAGCATCAACCAAATATTCCTACTGTCCCCTTTAAATGAATCAACAGGTGACCAGTAATCTCCGTGCTGTACAGAAGGGTCTCTATCATATGAGCGAATCGCACAAATTGTGAACACTCATAACATCAAATGTACCGGACCTCGAAGTGCTTTTTCTGAGATCGCGGTACAGTGAAGAATGGGATATTTTCCCTTTCCTCACTGTAGTGCGATCTCGGAGTTGGAATACAGATTTAGCGGGGGGTGTATAGAAAGTTCGAGATCTGGTACGTTCGATATTATGAGTGTTCACAATTTGTGCGAGTCGCTCATATGATATAGACCCATACAGAACACAGCATGGGCAGGTTTCAATGATATACAGCTCAGCATGTATGCTCTGGAGGAAAGCACATGAAGTGCAGACATGCATAGCGAAACCTCCATGTTTACAACTATATTTAGGAAACTGTGTTATGAATCAACACAGCCTGTCAGCAGCGAACGCTGTACATATCAATGTTGGTAATTAATAGAAATCTACTGTCAAGTACTCACAGAAGCCTCACTCCTCTTCCATATGTATGTGCAGGTTAGGAACAGAAATCGTGGTGCACTTACTCGGAATGTCCCTTTCCAATACTCTAATGTTTAATATTTGGTAATGGAGGGTAGAAATAAACTAGTTTTTAGTATTTAATCGGTGGTATTCCTTTCTAAGTTTTTATTGTAAAGTACACTTGTGGTATTCTAAATGGGGCTAGGCTTGTTCGCGATGTCTAATATAACGTCATTATACAAGCATCTGTTTGATTTCAGACCGATATGGTAAGCGGGAACTGTCAAACTGCTCCTGTGTGTAAAATTGCGTACCATCTTGTGCTGCTGGCGTTGACTAAAAAACCAAAAGAACTTCAAAAGGAGACTGTTCAGGTATGCCTCCAGGTTATTTGTCAGCAGGAATACTAGAGCTCGACATAACATTAGATCTATAGAGCCCATTATCGCTGCTAATCAAAAAACAACTATCACAGTTCTAAAAACATCTCACATTACTTTTCACTGTTGCATTACCAAATACCCATTTATATACATTCAAAACCCGCTGCTTATTTTGCCCTTATAGTTAACAACAAGATTAAAAAATACAGTGCTGCTGTTAACTGCTATATATCTTGAATCTGTTGCAATCATATATGGTATGCTGATAAACATACATCCTGTCTCCAATTTTAAAATATAAGAAATTCAACCGTAATGTTAAACAGTTTGACAGTTGAGTGAACATATCAAAACAGAACATAGCCTAGTATGCAAAGTATGCATTGGCATGCTAGAGTTTCTTTGTCAGTGAAAACATCTAAGGCAAATGATTTAATTGAATAGAGCTTATCTCAGTAGTATAGCTTCTATGTCACTGTTAAAGTGTTCTCATGTCAAACCTTTTATTATTTTATATCTTGACTGTATAATTATTTGTTTAAGAACTTGTTATCATTGTGTTTTATAGTTGGACAATATGTATCATGTTGCAGTGATTATTAGCATATAATTAGTCCACTTTCAATTGAATACTTTAGCTTTTAATGCTTTTGAGTATTGATAACTTATAATGAATGAGGAAGACATATTTTATTTATAGGTTCATAGGTTCATACTAGGCTATCTGCCCTAGGGCATTTATAAGCCTAGCCAGAGTGTGTTTGGCTTTCGCCACCCATTTTAAATTAATTTTGCTATGCCCTTTTTCGAGGTTAGTATACTGTGCCTCTGTCTAACAGTGACACAGAAGTATAATAACATATTCTTGTGAAGTACTTTTAATGTGTTGATTAAGTTATAATAAGTTGTATAGATATTTATTCTGATACAGAGTGTAATATATAAATTAAAATAGACTATAGATAATAAAGTAAAAGTGTACCTGTGATAATTGATGGCTTTATGATGAGAAGTTTCTTTTAGTTTTTTCTTAGTTTCCTTTTTCCCTTTCCTTTCTTCCTTACCTCCCTTTACATTTGTTGGATGTAAATATATGAATTAGAATCTGCAAGCTGATGGGAAGAAAAATAAAAATTTCAAGATTAGTAACAAAATATAATTGATTATTTGTCCTTTAGTTTTTTTCTTTTTCTGTTCAACCACTTTCCATTCATTTCTCTCAGCATTTCTTTTTGGTGTACTGTTAGTCCTATCCATAACTTTGACTTGGCCAAATACGTTATTGTTAAGCAAATATTTTGTTGCAGTGTCTGGAGTATCAAAGATTTCTGTGCCTTCGGGTAGAAAGATTTTCAATCTGGCAAGGAACAATAAATGTGTCTTCAGTGCTTTAACAATGGGATCAAACTCTCTTCTTTTAGACAGGACATTTGAAGAGTAGTCATTATCAAACCTGATAAGAGAGCCTTGCTATTTTATTGGGGAATTTGACCAGGCTGCTTTTAGGATTAGTTCTTTCTCCTCACTGGAAACTAGTTTTATGACGGTTTGGTTTTAGATGAAGTAGATGCCTCTGATGTTGTTAAGGATATGTGGGCTCATTCTATGCCATATGAGAGAGATTGTGGTAGTTTAATTATTGTTGGTATCCAGGTTGTGAGAAAGTTAATGATGTTATCCCCCTTCTGTTTTTTCCGGGAGCCCATATATATGAAGATTATTTCTTCTGGACCTATATTCCAAATCATCAAGTTTATCCAGTAGGTAGTTGTTTTGTTTTAGAAGTTGTTCTGAATGGTGGTGCTCTTCAGTTAATCTTTTCTCCATTTCGTTTAATGATTGCTCCATTTGTGATATTTGGGTTGTGTGTCACAAGATAATTTCTTGAAGATGTTCAAGCTGTTGAGAGCATTTATCTTTGAAGGAGTCCAGTTTATTGTCCATTCTGTCTATCTTCAGAGATAGATCCTGTAGGTTTGTTGATAAAGATTGTAAATTCCTTTTTAAGGGAGGATTCTTGAAGTGAAGTTTTGTTGTGGCTCATACTGACAGCTTTGACAGGAATTTCAGTTGTAAAAATTAAAAAAAAAATAGCTGGATAGATAGCCCAAATATTTAGAGATAAATTGGTGATGAAAAAATTGAATTAAAATCAGTTTTAACACAAAATTACTGTCAGAAATATAATCCAGATTGAAAAGCTCTTCAAGAGTGCTGCTACCAGATCACTATTTTGGCCACGGCCCCCCAAAGAAATCTTATTGACCTTTTCCTGATCACTTTTTGCACATGTACCTGAAGTAATATCCAAGCCATTGTGAGTCTGGCAGGCTTCCTTGGTGAGTACTTATTTTCAAGCATCAGCTTCTTCTTCTTCTTATTCTCTGCTGCATTTCTGGTGATGTGGCACATGTGGCAAGAGAATAGAAAGGAGAGGAAGAGAATTTTATATGATGGCTTTTGGCCATCACCTCTTTTTTCCACACATTAGCTGTCAGGACAAGCCTAGCAAAGGCAAGGACAGTGCACCTATCTCTGCTACTTCCCTCAGGTGTTGGTCAGACTAGGGTCAGGACTACTGTTAGCTAGCCTGGGGCTAACTGTAGCAATCTTCATCTATCAAGGACCTCATGCTTTGCACCAGCATCCTTGGTGGGACAAAGTGGAGGAGGGACATTGGTTTCCTTAACCATTCTGCCTCTGGTTCTGTGACTTCTAGCAGAACCGAGGCCTCCTCTGGCTCATCTGCATTCAAGGAAATAACCTTTGCGGAGGTAAAATCTCATAACCATAGCTGAAAGGATTTGTTCTTTCTCCATCATCAACTTAAAGGAATCACTGCATTCAGGACCAAACATCAAGGTCCCTTTAAAGGGCAAATTCACAAAGGATGTTTTAACATAACTGAAAAAAAAGTTTACAGCACAACCAGGAATGCCACTGCAGAACATGATCATTTCTTGTTGTCATGGCAGACCCATCCACATCACTATAGGTCACATGTGATAAAAGTGCAGCATATATGTTACGTAGTGTATTATGTTATCAAAGACAGAAAGGAGATTGCAGTCATTCACAAACCCAACTTATCACCAGCCTGGGGTTTCCTTCAGGGTTGGATAGTGAGTTGCAGGGTTCTACTTCAGAGCTCCTACACACAGTCATATTCAACTTGGATGGGAGGTTCTCTGCCAACATTGAGCAATCCCTAGGATATCAGTTCCACCACTCTACAAATAAGATTCAGCCTCCTATACAGAGTATGATAATGGTGGGTGAGCTCCCCCCTCCTGCATCACTTTCAAAATCTCCCAAAATATATGTCATCTTGTGTAGATGGGGAAGTCACCCCTTCTTTTTTTTAATTGTATTTTCTTTTGCCGCCATACCTTCCAACCAATCAAGCCTCAAAAGCATCACCCAGTTAGCCATGAGGGTGCTCTCTGCCCCCACAAGGATGCAGGGTCTAGGAGCATTACAAGAACCTAACCACCCCCCCCCCCCCTGGTGATGACAAGAATGCATTTTTCACAAATTACATATTGAGAGTCAGGTCACTGTGAATGAAAAGATTTTTGGGGTGAATACCTACATGAAAAAATGTTCCATTTTAAAAAATGGAAATGAGCATCCAAGGGTAATTTGGGCAGACGTGTTCAGACAGGATGGCGTGCATTTGTCAAGATAAGGCAAAAGAAATTCTGCAGCAGATATTTTGCAATATTTGGCAAACACAAGGCAGGATTTTTGCCAGCTTGAAAATTTAACAGTTCGCTCTGATGGTTGTTAATACTAGGAGCATTAATAATAGTTTATTTATTGTTAAATTTGCAACATTCTCACAAGATTGGTGTTGTTATTGTTGGTGAAAAGTGGTTAAAGAGAAATGAGTAGAAACCAGTTCTATCAGGGTATAAATGATTTTACTGTAACAGACATTCTAAAAAAATAGGTGGAGATATTATGATAAGGATTAAAGGAAGTTATGAGCTCTATGATTATTACATGTTCAGTGATAACACTGATACTACAGATTGTATATCTGTGACAACAAAGACAACCCTGGAACAAATAACAATTGGAATGTATAGACCAATAAGTAAGTGCTGATGACCTAGAGAAATGCATACATTTCTTGCATGAATCACAGAAAGGAAGAATATTGGCTGGGGACTTAAATTTACCAGAAACAGACTGGAATAATATAATTTAAACAACATTAGTAAAGAAATGGTTCACAATGCATGTTCAGGAACAATTGCTTCAAATTGTGAAATAAATCTCCCAGGGAATGGAACATACTATGCATTGTGTTCCTAAAGAAATTATGGTTACTTATGTCAGTTTTTACCACCATTGATATGCAGTGATCATGGGTTTATAAAGGTCAATATGTTGCTAGATAATTCTGTCAAACTGAAATATAAACCAATGAACAGAAGATTAATAACAAATTATATGGAAGCAAAACAGTCACTATGTCAAATTAACCGGAGTGATGCGCTGAGTAGAAAACCTGCAGAAGGAATGTGGAAAGTTTTAAAAGAAAAATTGTGCAAGTGCAAAAAAGTAAAAAAAAAAAAAAACATTTAACATCAGAATCTAGGCATACATCAGGGAGATATAATTTGATAAGAACAAGATACTTGATTAAGGTGAGATATAAAAAAAATATAAGAAATGGAAAAGAGGTCAAACTTCACCTTTGAAAATTGAAATAAACAAGCTGGATACACAAATTAAGCATAGTGTGAGACAAGATCAAGTCGTGGAAGGAGTACAGACATAGAATTGATAAACTGTGTGTAGAGTCTAAAATTTATTCTCAAACACAACCGATTATAGATCTATTTAAGACGCTCCTAGAGTATAAGCAACTACAAAACCCTGCAAAAAAACTAATAATTAAAAAGACCGCAAAGCTCACTAATCCAAACTCCAGTCCTGGCACTCAAAAAATCCCCCAAAAATTCTGGGACTCCATCTCATCCATGCTGCATCCTGGCAACAAAGAAAACCCCTGCCCAGACCTCAACTTCTCCAGCCTTAAAACAGCCAGCCAGTTCAACTCATTCTTCATAGACTGCATAGGTAAACTATCAGCCTCCTTCCCACCCCCTCCTCCACCACCAGCCCCTCCTGCCCCAACCACCACCCCAATCATCAGCCTTCCTGCACATCCTTCTGCCTCAGTCCCATCCCCACAAGCACTATAAAAAGACTTCTCCTCAAACTCAAACCCTATCGCAATGTACCCGACAACCTTCCATCCAACTTCCTCAAACAATATGCAGACAGCATTGCCTATCCCATCTCTATTCTTATATCCCTTCTATCTGGCACCATGCTTACATCACCCCCCTCCACAAAGGTGGCAAAAATTCTGATACCACCAACTTCAGGCCTATTGCCGTCCTTTCCCCTCTTTCTAAAATACTAGAGAAAACAATACAAGCACAACTCATGGCACACCTAACACTAAATCTCCTCTCCCCTAACCAACACGGCTTCTGCCTTGGCCACAGCACAATGACTGCCCTTCTTTCTTTTCTTGTAACCATAAACCTTGAAAGTTTGTATCCACACTATTCCTAGATCTGTCAAAGCCCTTTAACACCATCACACACACCCTACTTTTATCCCAACTCTCCACTCTACACCACTCTCCCACCACCATCGCCTGGTTTTCCAGCTACTTGTCCAACCACCAACAAGCTGTCCAATGGAAAACTTCAACCTCCCCCTTCCTTCCCACACCCACAGGTGTCCTACAAAGTTCTGTTCTTGGCCCTCTTCTCTTCAAGCTATTCATTAACAACTTTCAACAATCCATCCCAGACTCCAATATGCAGATGACTCAACAATCATCTGCTCAGCCTTCTCCCCCTCCGAGCTCCTAGCAAAAACCCAACTAGTCTCCTCCAAATGAGAAACCTGGATGCAGTCTAACCATCTGGCACTAAATGCAAATAAAACCAAACTAATTTTTTCCCTTACCAAAAACTCCATTGACAAATCCACATTCACCATACAGAGCCAAAACAACAACACCCTCCTTAAAATCGTTCCCAACACCAAGCTGCTTGGGATCATTATTGATGAAGAACTAAAATTGACACTCACATCTGCTCGGCAATCAAGAAAACCCACCAAAAGTTAGGTCTCTTCTACAGGCACAACCGCTTCCTAAGCCCCTCTACCCGTCAAACTCTTGTGTCCACCTTCCTACTCCCCTCCCTTATGTATGGTGCCCCTCTTTTCACCAATCTCCATCTTAGCCTTTGATCCAAACTTGAATCCTGCTACCATAAGATCTCTAAATTTGCAACCAATTCAAAAAACTCATCCCACCACTGCCACTCCTTCCTCACCCACAATTGGCTTGAACTACCCAACTACCTCAGTTACGTTCAACTCACCATTGCCCACAGGCTCATATTTAAACCTGCCAGCTGCCCAGCTCTAGCTACTTCCTTAAAACTTTACATTCCCAACCGCTCACTCAGATCCAAAAAACAAAATCTCCTTCAGATCCACAAACCTGCACAACCTCCTGGCCATCTACTGCTATCCCACTCCTTAGCTAAACAGTGGAACTCTGTCCCCACACACCTACGCAACCTACTTAACCATACAAATTTCAAATCTGAGCTACTCTCTCATCTTTCTTCCAAATGAGAATGCCCTTGCCACACTCCAACTTAAACCCCCCCATTCCACCTTGCACTGACTCATCCAACTACCTCTACTATTACTTCATCCCACCCAAAACAATCCCTCTCCTACCAAAAACTAATTTTCTCTCTAATATCTATTGTACTATACTCTCCAGTCTCAATTATATTATTACCCTCTCCATGCATAATATGTTCCTAACCCACTATTGGCTAGTAGCTATATATTTTGAAATGTTAAACCTACAATTGAGTTTATAACAAAAATATTCACTTTATGTAACTGTTGAAATTTCTGTATTGAATTATGTCTTTTCATTTTTATAACACTGTAACAAGCCAATTGCAAATATCATGGAGCTAATCTGTAAATGTTTAATTAGCTGTATGAACTATGTCCTTTTGTAACATGTGAAATGTAACTCGCAATTATTGTGGAGCTTTTCTCCCCGGTCCTCCACTGAAAACAGGCTCTTCTTGGCCCAGTGGACTCCCCGGTCATCAAACAAATTAAATAAATAAAATAAATTTATAAA
Organism: Protopterus annectens; assembly: GCF_019279795.1. Classification (NCBI taxonomy): domain Eukaryota; kingdom Metazoa; phylum Chordata; order Ceratodontiformes; family Protopteridae; genus Protopterus; species Protopterus annectens. Next base: position 643,204,967 of record NC_056733.1, read on the forward strand.
ATCTTATGCAAAACAGTTTGGCTCCTCAAAGAGGGTGTACAGGTTGTCCTAGTCACATCCAGGTAACCTCAGATACTGAAATCAAATTAGATTATACTGAAAAAGAGGTATGCAAACTGGATCCAAACAGCACAGGGAAGAGACGGAATTAGTAATAATGGCCTGAGAACATTTCAGCAAGAACTTCCAGTACCATTATATCTATTATTTACTAGGTCGTACAAATACGAGGAGTTCCTCAAGACTAGAGACATGTACTTATTAAAGCTGCCTTTAAGGGAATGGGAAGCAGGACAAAACTGGAGTCATACAGACCCTTAACTCTTATTTTCATGTTGTAGAAAAATAATGGAGAAGGTAATATTGGATAAGTTGTCAGAAATGGAAAGGATGGGACTTGAAACCATATATCAACATGCATATGTACAAAATAGATCTATTGCCACCTGTAACATGATGTTCTATAACAATATAACAACAGCTATGAATGAAAAATTGTGCTGTGATGTAAATGATATAGATTTAACTTCAGCATTTGACAGGGTCATACACAAAACACTGGTCAATAAATCAGAGCAACTAAGTATCGATGTACTCTTGATAAGATGGATAGCGGGTCTACATTAGAACACCGAACTTTCAAAATTTCAAGTGTTCTAATATCGAATCCTATTAATAGAAAATTTAAAACATCGAACATACAGAACAGTGAATTTTTTTCCTAGGGAAAAATTCACTGTTCCAAAACACATACAACACAAGCACACCAAACAAACAGCAATCCACACACATACACCTGAACTCTTACACCTAACCCTACACTAATCTATACATACACCACTAACTATCCACTTACCTTAACCCAAACCCCAAGGTCTGTCACTATCACACAGTCACCTCACCCCCACCCTAACCCTCAAGTCCACACAATCGCACACTTACCTGACCCGCGCCCTAACCCTAACCCGCCCTAACCCTCACGTCCAAACAATCGCACACTTACCTGAACCCGACCCGTAACTTTCCACCACAGCACTGAAAATACAGAAGCAACAGAAACGGACAACCAAATTATTTCCCTAGGAAAAAATTTGGTTTTCTGTTTCTTTGATATTTTCAGTATTCGCAGAAAACGGGTCGATATTAGAACACTCGAAATTTTGAAAGTTTGGTGTTCTAATATAGACTCTGGATAGCTGCATGGCTTACAAATAGGTCATGGCAAGTACATACAGCAACTGGACAGGTTAAATACTTGGTTACAGTCAGGGTGTCCCATAGGGCTCTGTCCTAGGCCCATACTTGTTTAGATTATATCTTTCAGACCTATCTTTTTCATCGGAGATGTTCTACAATCTGCATGCAGATGACTTGAAATGGGTAAACTAATTACGTGTGTGACAGATAGGGCACGTCTGCAAAATAACTTGGCTAACTTGATCATTTGGGCACAGGAGAATAATATGCTGATAAATACATCAAAAACTAAACATATGAGATTTGAGACACATAAATTGAAAGGTAAATACTCAATATAGCACACAGAGATTGAAACTGTAATTTAATTTAAAGATCTGGGTACATGGGTAGATCCAGCTTTCTAATCATATCAACCAATTGGTTAATGATGGTTGTAGAACTATAGGTTGCATAAAAAAGCTTTACAAAGTCTATACAATTTATTTTATTTATTTTTATTTTATTTTATTTTACATTTGTTGACCGGGCTAGTCTAGCTGGAGATATTTCCATTTTCAGTAGAGGCCCGGGGAGAAAAGCTCCACAGTGAATACAATAAAGGAAAACATACTTGTGTTTTAAAGAAAGTTTGAAGAGAGAAAAACTAACAACTCTACAGTTACTTATTATTACTAAGTGAGTTAATTACTGACTCACACAGTCCATAAAGTAAAACAAAAAATACCTATACAAACATAAAATACTAAGTATGATAAAGATATTAAATGAAATAATTACTACCACACACAGTTAAGGTCCAAAGACATTGTATAAAGTTAAAAATGCTTTGTAAGATATTGATACAGGTAGGAAGTAAGAGAAAAGAGGGCTAAGAATAAGGGAAATTAGAAGTGATTAGCTATAGAAAGGGGAGCAAGTAAGTAGGTAAGAAGTAGGAGATAATTTTGAAGTAGAGTATAAGTAGTGGAAAGTTAATCAGGTTTACTACAGGTGCACAGCCAGTGATTTTGGAAGTGCAGTTTAATGTTTTGTTTGAAAAGAGGTAATGATGTAATCTTTGTTATGTTGCTAGGAAGTAAATTCCATTTTGTACCTACTGAATTGGTAAAAAGTTTATATTAGACCCAAACTTGAGTATAGAATAACAATATAGAAACCTTATAACAAAACAAGCATGAGTAAACTGGAAACAGTACAGTGGAAATATATCAAGGGCATCTGTGGATGTGAAAATTTAAGTTATTATGAAAGACTAAAATATGTGAACTTACACAGTGTTCAGGTGTATAGGGCATTTAAAGACAACTACCTCTAGGAATGTTTGGGGCTATCAAAAGTATCACAGAATCATCAGACAACCAATGTAGAAGATTCTATAGGAATGAGTAGTGTACTAATTGTTTTTTGAGACAATAGCTGATGCATGGAACAGACTACCAAATTACATAAAGGCAAGTACTAGCTAAGATATTTTTAAAAATAACTTGGACACTTATGGCAACAACTGTTTTTGTATATTGGGGGGCTAAAAGGTCATTAATACCCATCATTAAAATATTTGTATGTATGTAAGAATACTCACATCACTGCACGAACAACCTACATTTCTGCAGTCTGCTATACATGCTTCCCATAGGGACTACTATCATCAGCTTGGGTGACCACACCCATGTCTTTCTTATGCAGCCCACTACTACTCTCCAGAAATGCTCTGTCATTACAGCTGGGGTGCAAGGTAGGCAAGAACCACCATCTCTCGTCCCAAAGGATGGGTACACCCATCCTCCCTGCCGTGTGCTATCAAAACACCTCAACTTAGGGTACCTGAGCTGTAGTGAGGGCATTAATCCTTTATGCCACCAGCAGTGGCTCAGAGATGCCTGCCCCTTCGTCATCAGTATCTTCAAATCTTAGATCACAAACCTGAGATTCATGGTGTTTAGTTTTCTGAAAGCTCTCTTTGGCCTCTTTGCTGATGCGGAGTCACATGAATGAAACCTATTTACTTAGATCTGTATGAGTAGCTCCATCCTAATCAACAGTAGGACAACGTCTAGTAGACATTAGGCAGCTCTTCATCTAAAAAGTCCCCAAACCTCTAGGTCCACCCCTTAACTATAATCCTCCGCAAAGTACCTTTCTTTCTAGAGCTCTGCTGTTACACTTAGAAGCAGCAGAAACAAAACAAAAAACAAAGAACGTTAGACCATGTCTACAATAAGGCTGAAGGAAAACTGGAAGGTATGTTGACAAGGATGGATTTGCTTATCTTGATCTAATTTTATGATATTTACATACAGGTCTATCCTTATAGACAACAGCTTAACCCTCTTCATGGGAACACACCTGTAATAACAGTAGCTTAGAAAAAAAAAACTAAGGATCACATCCAGCATGTAGTGCCTACTGAAAGCATTCAGTGAAGCCCACATAGCCATTATGTAAATATTATTTAAGGATGGATTTTTGAAAAATGCCTCAGAGGTAGCCACTGTCCTTGTTGAATGAGCTTTAGGCACAGAAGCAGAGCTGTAACTATGTCAGGGTGAGGGAGCAGATGTCCTGTATTCAGACTGTTAGGAGGCACAACTGGAAGTTGCCACTTGGGTGCAAATGTAATACTGACATTCAATGAAGAAGCTGTGGGTGATATAGCAGCTTCAAAAATGAATACCAATACTACATTTTTTTAATTCTCAACTTCAGGAGGACCTTTTTTTCACTCTGATTAGGAGAAATTTGGCCTAGCTTTTTTTTTCTAAGTTGGTGAGGAGTACCTCTGATCAGGAACAGGGCATTTATGGTGGCGGACAGTGAGATGGCGACAAATATGCATATGCAACTGGAGGACTTCTAGCAGCAGAAAGTAATAGTAATGTTGTAGTAGACTGGTAGATCACAAAAAGTACATTTGTTTACACTTACCATAAATGTAGATGTTTGAGTGTATTCACTGTTGCAGTCATTACATTTGGGTTATCTACTTGCAGGTAGCCCTCAGCCAGCCTGATTATCAAAGTCTTGGTCCTGCGTTGGTTGCTGTCTCTTCTTCCATGAAGTCAGGTAGTCAGGGGTATAAAGCATGCAGCCGACACCATTACATCAGTTTTTCTTGCCCCAGATGTCAGGTGCCCGCATAATGGGAAGTAATTATATACAAGGTTACACCTCCAACTATAAGCAAATACACCAGAAAGCTTAAAAAACAGTAAACAAGAAGAGAGGTATAGCAAACAGAAGTCAGGGGGCTGGAGGGAGGGTAACCAGGACTGCAACAGTGAATACACTTGAACATCTACATTTATGGTAAGTGTTTACAACTGTAGTATGTTCATGTTTCACTGTTGCAGCCATTACATTTGGGTAGATTCCCAAAGCTAAGGAAGGGAGGAAGCAATTAGAGAGCATTAGGACCAGCTATTAGGCCCTGCAAGACTGCACTGGCAAAACCAGCTCTGGATTTAGAGAAAATAGGCAAGTGGTAATGCTTGGTGAAGGTATGAACAGAACTCCAGGTAGCAGCTTCTAGGATGTCCCTGGTAGGAAAACCTCTGAGAAAGGCTGTTGAAGTAGATGCAGCCCTGGTGGAATGTGATCTTATCTCCTGTGGGGTAGGTTTTCCACGGTGTTAATAGCAGAAATGAATGCAATGGCTTATCCATTTACAAATGGTTTGCTTTGAAATGGCCTTCCCCTCTGCCCCTGCAGCAAAGGCAACTAGCAGCTGACCAGTTAAGGTCCCAGGCTGGAGTAGGGGCTCTCCTGGGTGGTCTTAAATTTTTGGCCCCTCTGAGGAATTCCTTCAGCAGGGGGTGAGAGAAGAGGTGTGGCTCTACAATATAATGTGCTGAAATGGCAGAGGCATGAATTTTAATAGAAGAGAAAGAAAGGCCCTTGTGAAGCATCTCTGTTAAGTATTGAAGAATATGTGGTAAGTTGGGCACTGCTGTGCCCATCCTCTGAGTTTGGCTCCAGGAACAAAATGTTTTCCACATTTTAGCATAGGATTTTCTAGTACTAGGCCTCCTTGCCTCCAAAATGACATCCAGCACTTGCTTACTGAGGGATGGTAATGGAGAGCTCAAGTAATTAGCCAGGCTGCAAGGTTCAGGGTTTGAAGCTGGGGGTGCAGAATCTGGCCCTCCTGCTGTGACAGCAGGGAAGGGGTCTGAGGCAAGTGACATGGTTCCAGCAGTGACACATTGCACAAGAGGGGGTACCAGTGTTGGCATGGACAGTCTGGTGCAGTGAGTATTGTCCTTGGTTTGTCCTGTTTGATCTTTAGTAGAACTTTGGAGAGGAGAGGCAGAGGGGGAAATGCATAAACCGAGAGGTTTTCCCAGGTGAAGAACAGGGCATCCACATTCCAAGCTTGTCTATGGGGAGTCCTTGTGCAGAATTTGTCAAATTGGTAGCTCTGAGGGGAGGCAAACAGGTCAATCTCTGGGCTCCCCCATTTGTTTCTCAACATGTTGAATATCTTTGGTTCCAGATGTTCTGCATGTTTCACTGTTGCAGTCATTACATTTGGGTTATCTGCTTGCAGGTAGCCCTCAGTCAGCCTGATTAACAAAGTCTTGGGTCCTGCGTTGGTTGCTGTCCCTTCTTCCATGACGTCAGGTTGTCAGGGGTACTAAACATGCAGCCGGCATCATTACATCAGTTTTTCTTGCCGTGCGGTGCCCGAAGCAGAAGCAGTTCGCAAGTGCCGGTCAGCTGACTCCTGAAATTTTAATTTCCGAGTTTCAGAACCGAAGTCTTCAACTAAAGCTAAGTACCCCATTGGGTAAATGTTTTCTTGCTCCTTACCGATGTCAGTAAAAGTTAATAATTGCATTACTTCTGGAAAGCAAATACCTCACAAAGATTTTCATTCATACTGTATTCCTTGCCTAGGTCCTGACCTTGCTGTCGGTTTTGTGCCTTATTTAATCAGCGTACTCTCTGTCGTTGGTATATTTTCACCTCAAAATATTTCGGTTCTCAGTTTATTTATCCTGAAATGTCATCGGTTAGCCATCCGACTACCGGGATTCTGAAAAAACGCAAAGATAAAGACAGAGACAGGCCGCCTAGGTCCAAAGCTGCCGCTTCTCGTAAGCCAGTCGCCAGTTTGCCGGAACTTAATGAGGCGCTTTTGCAGCCCCTGATACCTGCTACTTCTGATTCGCAGGCCTCTACAGAGACCCATTTGGAGTCCGGTATGCCGCTAGATGCTTCAACTGAGGAACCTGCGGATGTCTCTACCTTGGATGGGTCTGGAGCCGCTGTGCAGGCACCGGCTTCTGAGGGTGTATTCAGGCCTATGGACTTGCATATTAAACCAACGCCTCCTTCTTCATTTAGGCCTAAAGCTCGAACCATGCCTAAGAAAATGACGGCCAGGCCACATGCTCAGGCCTCTATGCCGAAAAAACAAATTATAAGAATGGCTGAAGATCTTATAACTCTAATCAGGGGAAGCCAACCTCCCCCTTCTAAGAGACCTAGGACTGAAGTTGTTTATGAATCTTCTGAAGAGGATTCTGATTTTTCTGATGATCAGAATTTGCCCTTATCTACTTATGAGGATTCTGATGCAGAGGACTCTATTCCCTCTGCTTCCCCTCCAGATAATTTTTCTTTTGGTGAAACCTTACATACTCTAAGGGAGCATTTCCACTGGGAAAGCCAGGATTTTTCTGATTCAAAAAAGAGGCTTAGGGATTTCTTACTCCTGCCACAGCATAGGCTTTTAGCTATACCTCCTGTACTAGACATTGATGATGATGCCTTTTCGGAATCTAGTTTAGCCCCTGATTCTTTGCCTCCTGCTCCCAGAAAACCTAACAGATATTATACGGTTCCTGATTCACACAACTTCCTTTTTAAAAATCCTACTGCGGATCCAGAGACTTTCACAAGGAACCAGGGGAATTAAGGCTTCTACTGCTAAAAATCCTACCCCTTCTGATAGAGACTCCAGGGCGCTGGACAGATGGGGTAAGAAGGTTTACACTTCTGCAGCCTTGGCTATTAGGACTTTAAACTGCCATTAGGGCTTTAAACTGCCAGTTTCATATGTTAAAGTATCAACAACATGTTATTGGACTGCTTAAACAGAAAATGCTGATGATTCCTGACTGTGCTGAAAATAAAGAATTACAGGATTTAATGCATTCTGCTGAACAGGTTGGAAAACATAATTTGCAATGTAGATTTGATTCATTAGGAGACCTCTTGCAGGGCTGCTGTTACTGGGTCTGTGCTGAGAAGGCATGCTTGGCTTAAGGAGCAATCTTTGCCTGATCATGTTAAAGCTAAACTGTTGGATGCTCCCTTAAATCAGGACCACCTGTTTGGCAACAAAGCTGAGGAAGTTCTTAAAAAGATGGAACATAAAGCGAAATCTATGCAAACTGTTACCGATTTCTTACAAGTTCAGCCTCCTAGATTTAGTAGGCACTGGCCGTCTAAGAATTGGTCTTTTCCAGCTCCTTCCAGGTCTTCTCAAGCCAAACCCAGACACAGCAGAAACCCCAGGTTTCAGTCCCAGGGGACACACAAGACTAAGCAGTGGGGGTTTCCGCATCCAAATCTGGGAGTACCAAGACTCCCCCCTATGGAAAACTGTCTCAATGACTTGCTTTTAAAACTTCCAAGCACTTCCCAACTGAATGCTCCTTTAGGCAGAAAGATTGGTCTGCAGGCCAGAAAGTGGGAACTCATTACCCAGGACAAATGGGTTTTAAATCTAGTGTCCAAGGATACAGATTTCACTTCCACACGTTACCAACACCAAGCAGGTGGCCAGATCTACCCCCAAATCAGTGGGCAGAGGCCCAAAATCAAGTACTCTCTCTCTTAAGCATGGGGGCTATTCAGTTGGTACCAGAAGAGGAAAGGGGACATGGTTTCTATTCGAGACTTTTCCCGGTACCCAGAAAAGGCAATACATGGCATCCTATCCTGGACCTTTCTACTCTAAACACCTTTCTGGTGATTCCCAAATTCAAGATGCTGACTCTTCACCAGCTGCTTCCTATGCTAGGCAAAGATGCATGGTTGGCAACACTAGACTTAAAAGAAGCATACCTGCATATCCCTATCAGGGAGTCTTGCAGAAGATACCTAAGTTTCAAAGCAGGCTACATGCATGATCAGTTCTCTGCACTGCCCTTTGTCTTATCTACTGCACCCACGGTATTCACAAAGTGCCTAGCCCCAGTCACTGCATTTTGCAGGCAAACAAATATTCAAATATACCCATACCTGGACGACTGTCTAATTCAGGCAGAAAATCAGGTCATTCTTTTGAATCATCTGGCCTTTGTTCAGAGGGTGCTGACTTGTCTGGGGTACACCATAAACGAAAGGAAATCACACCTGGTACCCTGTCAACAAATTATATTCCTGGGAGCAAGCTTGAATACAACTTCCCAGATGGCTTTCCTCACGCCAGAAAAATGGATTAATTTGACAACCTATGTCAAACAAGTGGCCACAAAAACCCAGTTATCTGCAAGGCAAATACTGCAAGCCATGGGGCTCATGGCCTCCTGCATTCTTCTAATTCCACATGCAAGGCTGCATATGCGGAAACTATAATGGTATATCAAAAGCCTATGGTGTTAACATTCACAGGATCTAGAAAGCCTATGGTGTTAACATTCACAGGATCTAGAAGCAATGATTCCTTATCATACCTTGCCTATGCCTAGAGTTCCTTTGGTGGGCAAAGGCCTGCCACCAAAACAGGGGACTACCATTCACACTACCCCCTGCCACCCAAACCTTAACAACAGACGCATCAGACTATGCATGGGGGGGCTCATCTGGCAAGGAAGTGCATTCAGGGCAAATGGAACCCAAATCAAATAAACCTGCACATAAATCAAAAGGAAATGTTAGCTGTACAGAATGCTCTGACAGCCTTTAAGGACCATATTCTTCCAGGGCAACTAATGGTAAAGATGGACAACACCACTGTCATGTGGTACATAAACAATCAGGGGGGTACACATTCTTACCCTCTCTGCAGACTAGCCATGGCATTGTGGAACACAGCCTTGAGCTACTAAGTGCACCTACAAGCTCAATTCCTGCCAGGTAAGCTAAATTCACTGGCAGATGACCCTCGTACACATCCACTCCCACTAGGAACCCCTCTGTGAGTCGGGACAGTTTTCTTACTTGTGTTATTAGGTCCTTCTACATAGCCTGCACTAATTCTACCAATGTTTCTGGGACTTCAGACCACTGCAGGACTACCCAAATCAGCTTTCTTTGAACCTTAAAGCCTACACTATGCACTGGGACAATCCCATAGAGAAGAGGCTTCCGGCGCAAAATGAGAATGTACAATCAAACATGGGGTTAACTGAATGAACAGAGCCTACAAAGCACCAAGAAATCATGGCAGAAGCTGTTTCATCAGGAGTGTATTGTGAATGGCAATGCAGGAATAAGAGACATACTGAGGGAGGGGAGGGGAGAAAAGAAAAAGTAAGCAGTCAATTCAGACCTATGCAGCCCTGTCTGCTGAGCAGGTGACAGAAATGAAGCAAAAGTTTTATTTTTTTCCTCTGGACCATCTATGGAGCACATTAAATCCATGGCAGAAAATAAATTAAGGATGCAACTTGTGATTCTTTGGTTATGTCACTGGGTTTTGTGCAAAATATTCAGTCAGTAATTTATACTGGTAATGATTTTTTTCTGCTTCTAACATGAGTCAGTGGAGTTGACAGTCCAGTTTGTTTCTCATTTTAAACAAAAGACAGACTGACAGCCCCTATGGTGGCATACAGGAAAAAGCACTGATTATGGCCCAAGCAACCCAGGTTTGATTAGTGGCTTGGGTGATTGACGGAGGGGGAGGGAGGAATTGGCGTGCCCATCCAGGGTGGGAGGGTGTTCATCAATTATGCTCCCTAAGGAGAGGTATGGTCCAAAGAGGGAAGCTGCCCTCAAATGAAGTCGAGGAGCATGAGAGGTGGGGAAGGGAGTAGGTAGGTAATAAGAGGGGAAAAAAGCACATGGATGCAAATATGGTCAAGGATCCAGAATTGGCCCCAACAACACTAGACTACATCTGGGGGAAGAAGATTAGTTGGTAGACCCAACACGAATGAGGAAAACTGGCAAGCCAAGCTGGTAATATAATTTTAAGGGGACCAAAAAAAATTTTAAAAAAGAGACAGACTGTGAACCTTATAAGCATTATTCAGTAAGTGACTATAACTTGCAGTTGCAACATAAGCTGAATATTCAGTTTAGGACAGATACATTTCAGAAGAGGGTCACTGAAGTTTACTTGAGCAATAACTGCTGCATTTTGCATTAAAATGATCACAGGAGCATATGCACTTGAGATTGGGAGGTTTGGGTTTCTTTGTAAAAGAAAAAAAAAAAGAGGGGTTAAAGAAGTAGAAAAGAAAGGGTAAAATGAAACATAAAAAGTACTCTGCTAATGAAAAAGGATTGTTTACATTTACTGACTTTAATGATTAAGGTCTTCGTCTCATAGACACAAGGTACAGGGTTTGATTCTGTGCTTGGGTTATTGGATAGGCTTAAAATGGCATTTAGTCTAGTATTCGCCTATGAAACTAAAACGTGACCAGTGAAGGCTTTTGGCATTTGAATGATAGCTAAATGTGAGAAAATGTCTTAATATGTTAGCTGAACATTAGATTAGTCCAAAAGAAAACAATTAGAAATGTTATAGGGGGAAAGGATGCAATATAGTCCTTATCCTATGATGGATATTGTAGGACAGTAATTCAAGAAAGATAAATAAAAATAAAAATGTTTTCATTTAAGATGAATCACACCCGATTTAAGATTGGTCGTTACTACAAGGTTAATTAATATGAATAAAGGAGTGAGGTTGTTTGAAAATATTAAAAAGAATATTACTGTGGATGTGTCTATTGTTATACTAAAAGACATGGACTACAATGTAAGAAAAAAAATGGGTAAGGATGTGAAAATGTTTAAGGATTTATTATGTGTGTGAAACTTGAATCCAGGAGAAGTAGATAATTTACATACCAAAGACGGGTGTCAAAGACCGAAGCTGATTATATCGCACAATGAAATACATTCAAAGTCATTCCCACCAATGGAATTCTGAAAGTTTGTACTCAACTTCCAATGGAAGTATCCTCAGCCTTTTAACAAAATCAAGTTATATCCTCACAGCTCAAGAAAATTTTAAATACAATTGGTAAACTGTTTTTGCACAAAAATCTTTACAGTTGTAGCATTCATAAGATTCCAGGCCTTAAACCAGATTTTATAAGGCATAATAAATATTAATGTTTGTAATTGTTATAAACAAATTATACTACCTTGGTAACCGCTCAAGCTACACACACATGCTGTCAGCAGTGTCTTGTTAACCCAGCTGTGAGCTTTCATCTGAGGCCAAAAGGTTCTTTGTGTGTTGCTTGCTTCTTAGCATATTTGGAGAAATATGAAAATTATGACAATAGAAACATGCTGTAGGTGGACTGGACACTCTAAATTGGCCCTAGGCGTGGGTGTGTGCATGTGTGCCTTCTGTGGAAGGTTGGGCGCTGGGCTAGCAACTCAATACCGTAAAACTCCACTGCCAATCATGAGCAGACAGGTGATCTGCTGGGGTGACCCCTAACTGGGAAAAAGCTGAAAGAAGAAGAAGATGACTATAGAAACAAATAGTATGCAAATGTTTAATATGTCTTTTGTAGCACTACTTAGAGGTCAAGCATTGATGCAGTTGTGTTGCCCATCATGTAAGCTTTAAGGCAGAATATTTTAATAAATAGTATGTTGCATGGTTTTGCAAGGATTATGTAAATATGAACAGGCCGTACTAGATACCTGAAGTTATCATGAGATGATCCTAGAGAAATACCTGGAGGCTTAATAAGGAAAAAGAATGAGGTAAAGTAAAGGTGCCTCTTTCAGGTCATGTTATATTAGCAGGTGAAGGCATCAATGAGAAAAGGGATGCGTAAAGGAATTAAAAGGTATGGGAAAAAAAGGAAAACGGGTGGCGGTAAAGGATTAATATTTAAAATGGC